>NC_091474.1:26281501-26456501 GCF_036971445.1 Narcine bancroftii
ACCCGTGAACACAACGTGCTCCTTCTCCAGGGACACATGGGCCCGAACATAAACCCGAGAGATGGGGAGGCAGTCAGCTTGGGCCAAACCCTCGACTGCCTGGACCCATGAGTGGACAACTTTGCTAGGCCCAGGAGCAAGTCGACCAGGAGACCCACCGCACCTCTCTCCTCACTGGGTAACTGAAGGTCAGGAGCGTGTGACTAAAATGCAGCCAGAACTTGAGGAGCAGCGCCTTCCAATATTTAAACACACTCTGCATATACATGGTGCACTGTCTCCTCCCAGCCGCAGAAATGACAGGCAGTTGGGGCATCCGTAAGTGACTTAAAAATCTATTACATGGTCCTGGAATGTGCAACCTCGATGAAAGGCTCAGGCCCAAAATGTTAGTTACCCTTTACTTGTTACTCATGGTTTTTAGACTGCAATGTTGGGAAAATCGTGGAAAAAAATTAACATAATTACTGCCTGTGTGGTCATTCATACTGGGCACCTTTTTGACTGCAAGTACCTGAGTTCAATAGTTGCAGTGGTTGGACATGCAGTAGAGTGGATGGCTGTCAATTAATTTTTCCTGGTACAGTTTACACTGCAGGCTTCCTCCAAAAAGTTGTACGGGTCCTGCAGGATAAATCGCGGTGCAAGAATTGACTCAAAATTCCTACACATTCCTTTTTAGACTGCCCATGTGGCAGCAAAATTCCTTGATGGTCCCATTACACGCTTGCAGTCTAAAAACCATAATAGATGCTGCGTGATTTGTTGAGTTTCCCCAGTACATTTGTTTATTGCATCCTTAGACTTCCCTGTATTTAGGAGAATCCTAGCGAAGATTTTGCCTGCAATGGAGAGCAGCGTGATTCCCCTGTAGTTTGAGCAGTCTGATTTCTCGCCTTTGTTTTTGTACAGGGTGATAATGGTGGCATCACGAAGGTCCTGAGGCAGTTTTCCGTGTTCCCAACAAAGCTTGAAAAACTCATGCAGTTTGACATGCAGAGTTTTGCCGCCAGCCTTCCAGACCTCTGGGAGGATTCCATCCATACCTGCTGCTTTGCCACTTTTCAGTTGTTCGATTGCCTTATATGTCTCATCCTGGGTGAGGACCTCATCCAGCTCTAGCCTTAGGGGCTGTTGAGGGAGCTGGAGCAGGGCGGAATCTTGGACTGAGCGGTTGGCACTGAAAAGAGATTGGAAGTGTTCTGACCATCGGTTGAGGATGGAGATCTTGTCGCTGAGGAGGACTTTGCCGTCTGAGCTGCGCAGCGGGCTTTGGACTTGGGGTGAGGGGCCGTACACAGCCTTTAGAGCCTTGTAGAAACCCTGAAGTCGCCAATGTCTGCACTGAGCTGGGTTCGCTTGGCGAGGCTAGTCCACCACTCATTTTGGATCTCCCAGAGTTTGCGCTGAAGATGGCTGCATGCGCGACAGAAGGCTTGTTTCTTCTCTGGACAGGACGGCTTTGTAAGGTGAGCCTGGTGGGCAGCTCGCTTCTTTGCCAGCAGCTCCTGGATTTCCTGGCTGTTTTCGTCGAACCAGTCCTTGTTTTTCCTGGAGGAGAAGCCCAGTACCTCTTCAGTGGATTGCAGTATGGTAGTCTTCAACTGATCCCAGAGGGTTTCAGGGGATGGGTCCGTGAGGCGGATTGCATCGTCGAGCTTTGCTTTGAGGTTTGCCTGGAAGTTTCCTCTCGCTTGTTCTGACTGCAGGTTTCCAACATTGAACCTCTTTCTGGGGGCTTTACTGTTCCTGGGCTTTGGCTTGAAGTGAAGGTTGAGCTTGCAGCGAACCAGCCGGTGGTCAGTGTGGCATTCCGCGCTGGGCATGACCCTGGTGTGGAGCACATCTCGTTTGTCACTTTCTCGCACCAGGATGTAGTCCAGGAGATGCCAATGTTTGGATCGGGGATGCATCCAGGTGGTCTTAAGGCTGTCCCTCTGCTGAAAAAGGGTGTTTGTAATGACAAGCCGCTGTTCTGCGCAGAGCTCCAACAGGAGGCGCCCATTGTCGTTGCACTTGCCGACGCCATGCTTGCCCAGGATTCCTGGCCAGGTTTCTGAGTCTTTGCCGACGCGAGCGTTGAAGTCGCCAAGGATGACAACCTTGTCGGCTGTAGGGGTGCGTTGAATGAGGTTGTGCAGGTCAGTGTAGAACTTGTCCTTTTCTGCTGGTTCCGCCTGGAGGGTTGGAGCATAGACACTGATGAGGGTGATGCAATGCTTGTTTTGAAGGGGGAGTCGCATGGACATGATTCAGTCCGAGTGGCCTGTCGGAAGGTTTTCGAGTTTGGAGGCAATGAAGTTCTTGACCATGAAGCCTACACCAGATAGGCGTCGTTCATCCGAAGGCTTGCCAGACCAGTAGAATGTGTAGCCCGCGCCGCGTTCTTGGATGCTGCCTACATCTGCCAGGCGGACTTCACTGAGAGCGGCTATGTCGATGTCAAGTCTGAGGAGTTCATGTGCAATGAGGGCAGACCGACATTCAGGTCGGTGGCTGTCAGCCTTGTCTAGCATGGTTCTGATGTTCCAGCATGCTAGCTTGAGTTTGTGAGCATCTTTTGAGGGGGAGGACGTGGAGGGGGAGGACGTGGACTTGTCCTCGGGCCTGCGCAAAGGAGCTTTTAGGTGGAGTGCAGTGTGCGCAGTACTGGCCCCACCCTTTACACCCATGGTTCGTGTGCCGTGGCCAAGCAAGCTGGGACGTGGCAGCGAGGTCCTTGGGTCGTAGGTTTTATATCGGAGTGGCCTTCTCCTATGCAGGTTTCTTACCCGGGCTGGAGGGGTCTGCCTCCCCTCCTAGGTCGGACCATATTGCCCGGACCGGGGCCGAGGCCGCTGCTGCTCTCCCTGTGCCCAGACCGGGGCCTCCGCCTGCCTCACTCGACCGAGGCCGGGGCCGCCGCCTCCCTCTTGCTTGTGCCTGGATTGGGCCGCCGCCGCCTACCCTCAGCCCGGACCGGGGCCGGGGCCGCCGTTGCTCTCCCTGTGCCCGGACTGGGGCCGCCGCCTCCCACTCTCTGCCCGGATTGGGGCCTCCGCCTGCCTCACTCAACCGAGGCCGGGGCCGCCGCCTCCCTCTTGCTCCTGCCCGGATTGGGGCCGCCGCCGCCGCCTACCCTCAGCCCGGACCGGGGCCGGGGCCGCCCCTGCTCTCCCTGTGCCCGATTCGCTAGGATTCTCCTAAATAGAATAATACCTAGTGTCGCCGAGAATATTCTCCCAGAATCACAGTGCGGCTTTCGCGCAAACAGAGGAACTACTGACATGGTCTTTGCCCTCAGACACCTCCAAGAAAAGTGCAGAGAACAAAACAAAGGACTCTACATCACCTTTGTTGACCTCACCAAAGCCTTCGACACTGTGAGCAGGAAAGGGCTTTGGCAAATACTAGAGCGCATTGGATGCCCCCCAAAGTTCCTCAACATGATTATCCAACTGCACGAAAACCAACAAGGTCGGGTCAGATACAGCAATGAGCTCTCTGAACCCTTCTCCATTAACAATGGCGTGAAGCAAGGCTGTGTTCTCGCACCAACCCTCTTTTCAATCTTCTTCAGCATGATGCTGATCCAAGCCATGAAAGACCTCAACAATGAAGACGCTGTTTACATCCGGTACCGCACGGATGGCAGTCTCTTCAATCTGAGGCGCCTGCAAGCTCACACCAAGACACAAGAGAAACTTGTCCGTGAACTACTCTTTGCAGACGATGCCGCTTTAGTTGCCCATTCAGAGCCAGCTCTTTAGCGCTTGACGTCCTGTTTTGCGGAAACTGCCAAAATGTTTGGCCTGGAAGTCAGCCTGAAGAAAACTGAGGTCCTCCATCAGCCAGCTCCCCACCATGACTACCAGCCCCCCCACATCTCCATCAGGCACACAAAACTCAAAACGGTCAACCAGTTTTCCTATCTCGGCTGCACCATTTCATCAGATGCAAGGATCGACAACGAGATAGACAACAGAGTCACCAAGGCAAATAGCGCCTTTGGAAGACTACACAAAAGAGTCTGGAAAAACAACCAACTGAAAAACCTCACAAAGATTAGCGTATACAGAGCCGTTGACATACCCACACTCCTGTTCGGCTCCGAATCATGGGTCCTCTACCGGCACCACCTACGGCTCCTAGAACGCTTCCACCAGCGTTGTCTCCGCTCCATCCTCAACATTCATTGGAGCGACTTCATCCCTAACATCGAAGTACTCGAGATGGCAGAGGCCGACAGCATCGAATCCACACTGCTGAAGATCCAACTGTGCTGGGTAGGTCACGTCTCCAAAATGGAGGACCATCGCCTTCCCAAGATCGTGTTCTATGGCGAGCTCTCCACTGGCCACCGTGACAGAGGTGCACCAAAGAAGAAGTACAAGGACTGCCTAAAGAAATCTCTTGGTGCCTGCCACATTGACGCTGTTTACATCCGGTACCGCACGGATGGCAGTCTCTTCAATCTGAGGCGCCTGCAAGCTCACACCAAGACACAAGAGAAACTTGTCCGTGAACTACTCTTTGCAGACGATGCCAGTGGGCTGATATCGCCTCAAACCGTGCATCTTGTCACCTCACAGTTTGGCGGGCAGCAACCTCCTTTGAAGAAGACCGCAGAGCCCACCTCACTGACAAAAGGCAAAGGAGGAAAAACCCAACACCCAACCCCAACCAACCAATTTTCACCTGCAACCGCTGCAACCGTGTCTGCCTGTCCCGCATCGGACTTGTCAGCCACAAACGAGCCTGCAGCTGACGTGGACATTTACCCCCTCCATAAATCTTCGTCCGCGAAGCCAAGCCAAAGAAAAGAAGAAGACTTCCCTGTTCAACTCTCACTGGAATTGGGTTGGAAGATTGGGAATAATATTGTGATTTAGTAAGCAGCGCCCTCCTGAGTGAAGAATGGCAGCCTGCAGTCACTGTGATTGTAGTGAAAACAGGGACATGCTGGGCAAACCTGCAGCATCAACAGGAGATAGAGATATATAGCTGACATTTCGGGTCTGTGCCCTTTTATGGAGATGGGGGAAGATGACAGGCTGTGAAGAAGTGTAGTTGGTGGGTTTGTATAAAGTGTCTGTGGAGATGTCTTAGAAAGGCACAAGCCTGAAACATTAGTTACATATCTTTAAAACATATTGGCAGTGTGGGTTAATTGGACGTAAATTGGGTGGCACGGACTCGTGGATTGAAGTGACCTGTTACCATGCTGAACATCTAAATTAAAAAAATTTACCTCCCATGGACATTGCAAGACCAGCTGAGTTCCTCCAGCATTTAGCACCCCCCTTGATCATTTCACAGAACGTAATATCCATTGATGAGGCCAACATTATTGCCCTTTCTAAATGAACAGGAAGTCCTGTTGAGCCGCCAGTTCTGACAAAGGGTTCTGGAGCTGAAACATTACTCCACTCTGCTCTTCACCGATGTGGTCTGGAAGGATGTGATGTCGTCAGATACACTGGTCATGGGTTCTGTTGGTTTATTGCATGGACCAAGTTCAATATCACACTCTTAAAGTGACAGGGGTTTTGGGGGCGGTGTGGGGGGGGTGTAACAGCGCAGTAACAGGCCCTTTCATCCCATGAGCTCTTCCCCCCAATTACACTCAATTAATCTACAACCCCTGCTATGTTTTGAAGGGTGGGAGGAAACCGGAGCCCCTGGAGGAAACCCACACTGACATGGGGAGAATGTATAAACTCCTTACAGACAGTATGGGATTCGAACCCAAGTGGCTGGTGCTGTAATTGCTTTGTGCTAACTGCTACTCTAATGGTGCCACCATGTTAGTTGAGGTCTTCTTAAGCTTAAAGCTTTTCAATTAATTAATCCTCCATTATTAACAGAGCATTTCACAGTCTGACCTCATTGTGCTGGTAATTGTGGCCTTGAGCCTGTACAACTTGTCCCATTGCAAACATTCTTTTTGTTCTTAATGCCCTTCCCTCACCCACTCTACTGAAAACTAATGTTACTTCTTTCTTTCATTTTTTTGCCAAATCAAGGCCACTCACAAATTGGAGGAACAACACCTAATATTCTGTCTGGGCACTCTCTAACCGGATGGTATAAACATCAACTTCTCTGGTTTCTGTTTAACCTCTCTCTCTCTCTCTCTCTCTCTCTCTCTTTCCCTATCCCTCTGTCTCCTTCCTTCCAGCTCCCCACCCCCTTCCCTCTTCATTCAGAGAGCTTCCCACCCCTTCTCTCTTCATTCACAGAGCTCCCCACCCCCTTCCCTCTTCATTCACAGAGCTCCTCACTCCTATCACTTCCTAGCTTTTTTCTCTTCTACCCTCCCACCCATATCCACTTACTACCTCCTGCCTGTGGGCTTGTGCTCCTCCCCATGCCCCTCCCCCACCATTTTATTCAGACACTTGCCTGCTTATTGTTCATACCTTGATGAAGGGCTCAGGCCCAAAATGTTGGCTATGGAACTTTATCTTGGCCACATAAAGAACCCTGCATGAGGTTCTCCAGCGTTTTTGTGTAAACTACAATCACAGTGACTGCAAATTTTCTTGTTTAATGTACTTGTCTTTCCCAGTTCTCTCGAAGGATTGCAGGCCGACATTTTTGGCAGTGTCACTCTCTATAGATGCTGCTTGACCTGCTGAACTTTTCTATTTTTTGATTTTGCTGTGATGAAGTCCCATCAGAAGGCTGGTCCAAGGCAAACAAGGCCAGATGAACTGCTCATACAAACCCTCTGAGTCTACTATCTATTAAACAATATTGATTTATTTTTATATATGTATATTATATATTGTTTGTCCGAATGTATGTTGTGTCCGGTTGTATGTCTGTGTGTTGTACTTGTGCAATCAGATGACAATAAACTTGAACTTGAATTTAGTGTTTGGAAGCCTGTGACCAATGGTGGGCATGGGATTAGTGCTAAGACTCTTGGCATTTGTATTATATATATGAATAATTTAGATAAATTAAGGAGGTTGAGGAGGGCAAGGCTGCCAACCCTCATCCTGACAACTTTTTACAGTAGCACAATTGAGAGTGTTCTGTCTGGCTGCATCATTGTGTGGAACAGTAGCTGCAAAACATCAGACCAGAGTTCAGAAGATAATTACAACAGCCAAGAGGATCACTGGAGTATCCCGTTCAGCTCCAGATGACATTTACTGGGAGGGTTGTCTAAATAGGGCTCAAGGAATTATAGAAGACATTTTCCATCCAGCATACAGTATCTTTAACCCACTACTATCAAGAAGGTACAGGAGCATCAAAGTCAGGACTGACAGCCTGGGAATAGTTTCTTCCTACAAGTTCTGAGACTGATGAATAATATCCTGTAACTGAGACATCACCCAATGTTTGTCCCATATATACTCATGTAATAATTGTTCCCATGAAAAAGTTGATCCCCTTTTTTGGCCCAAAAATAGCATATTTTCCATATGTCTCACGTAAAGGTTGACACCCCTCCTGATTTTGGGCCCGACCACCCACCCATCTGAGCTCCCAACACCCCAAATGCAGACTTACCACCCGATCCCAGCCTCCGCACTCCTGACGTCTTGAACAACGCGGGTATTTACTGTGGTCAAAAGTAGGATCCATGCAAAAGTCAACCAAATTTGACCTGAAAAATTGGTCCCAAAATCTCAACTATTACACGATTTCTTCAGCGATTTTTATCTTTTGTGTGTTTTTGTTCATGCATCATGGTCTGGAGAGATGCTGATTCGTCAGGTTGTATGTGTACAGTCAGATGAACGATGTAGGATGTATTTTATTTGATTTCCACAAATATAAACAATATACCAGCTAGCCCTGTATAGCTGTGACAAGGTCTCGTTCTGCCGTGAACCCTGAATCTTCCTTGTGTCCTCATGGTTTACATCTTCTCATCAGTCTTATATAGGTAGATCTTGCTTTTGAGGAGTTTAGAACATACACCACAGTACAGGCTCAGGCCATGATGTCTATACTAAACATTATTAATCTAAATGTCTCTTCTTGAACATGACAGATATCCCTCCATTATTCATGGATCTATCACAAAGCCTCTTACATGTTATCAATGTATCTCCTTCCAGGCACCCACCCCTCTCTGTGTAAAATAAAAGCTCCATACATCTCCCTTAAACGTTCTGTCCTTTATCTTAAATGGATGTCCTTTCATTTTACCCTGAGAAAAATTTCTTAGTGTCTGCATTACCAACGGTTCTCATAATTTTATAAACCTCTGTTAGGTCTCCTATCAGCCTCCAGAGAAAACAACCCAAGTTTGTCCAACCTCTCCTTATAGGCCAAACCTCTTATCCAGACAGCATTCAGTCTTGGTGAAGAGTTCTGACGGAACCACTGACCATTCTCTTTCTTTCACTGATACTGATCGACTTGCTGAGTTCCTCCAGCAGATTCTCTACCATGACCTTTTCAAAGTCCTCGCATCCTTCCTGTCATGGGCCAACCAGAGCAGCACACAATAAGACTGTGAGCAAAAGTAGATCATTCAACCCGTCGACTCCGGTCTGCTGATCCATTCTCCCACTCAGCTCAAGCGACCGGCAGCCTCAGACAACTGGCAAAAAAACTAAGAAAAATAAATAAAAATTTTAAAATAGATAAAAATACGCAAGTTTAAAATTGTAAAAGTAAATGTTCAGTTAAGATGAGAGCAAATATTCACCCATCGGAGTGCCTTGGTTGTGCTTTGCTCATAGCAGGAATGACATCGGATGAAGAGCTGGTTGATGCTGCTTGCCATTGGGGTGACTCTCTTAAAGTGTCTCCTTATTTCTGCTTAGTAAGAAATGCCCCAGTCAGAGGCCTAATCTGTAAACTACCGGGAGAAGAGTTTTAATGATCTATAATGTTATTGTTTGTCTTTTGGGTGGCTCCATGGAGGGGGAGGAATCTGCAAATGCAGTGACGGTTAAATGTTTTCAAAGAATGTGACTGAAAATAATGTAAAATGCTTTAAGGTTTCTATATTCATGCAAGTGAACTTTGTTTAGGGTAAGTACAGTATAATATTTATGTATTTTGTCTTTTAAACTATCGATTCTTAATGCAGGTGTGTTAGTTAGGTAACCAGAAAAAACACTTATGTGGCATCTACCAATCCCCATAGGAATCGGATACCAGAGGTTTTACTGTACTAATGTTTAATTTAACTGCAACATACATCGTGTCTTGACCAATGGAGGTGAGCATTCCATGTGAAGGTTAAACAAGAAATCTGCAGATGATGAAGAACTGGAATAGTACACTTTCCACACAACTACATCCCCGGTGGGAAGAAACTAAACCACTTGGAGGAAACCCATGCAGACCGCGTCTGATCTGAACCTGGGTTGTTGACGTTGTAATAGTGTTGCACTAACTGTAAAGGTAGGAGAAAGGATTAGCTGATTATTTGAATGTGTGAGGTGTTGAGGAGGGAGGTTATGGTGCCTGGGCCATATTTATAGGCTGCAAATTCAATGTAACATTTAATTTAACATTAACTTACTTTTCAACGAGATAGACAACAGACTCGCCAAGGCAAATAGCGCCTTTGGAAGACTACACAAAAGAGTCTGGAAAAACAACCACCTGAAGAAACACACAAAGATCAGAGTGTACAGAGCCGTTATCATACCCACGCTCCTGTTCAGCTCCGAATCATGGGTCCTCTACCGGCATCACCTACGGCTCCTAGAACGCTTCCATCAGCGCTGTCTCCGCTCCATCCTCAATATTCATTGGAGTGACTTCATCACCAACATCGAAGTACTCAAGCTGGCAGAGTCCGCAAGCATCGAATCCACGCTGCTGAAGACCCAACTGCGCTGGGTGGGTCATGTCTCCAGAATGGAGGACCATCGCCTTCCCAAGATCGTGTTCTATGGCGAGCTCTCCACTGGCCACCGAGACAGAGGTGCACCAAAGAAGAGGTACAAGGACTGCTTAAAGAAATCTCTTGGTGCCTGCCACATTGACCACCGCCAGTGGGCTGATATCGCCTCCAACCGTGCATCTTGGCGCCTCACAGTTCGGCGGGCAGCAACCTCCTTTGAAGAAGACCGCAGAGCCCACCTCACCGACAAAAGACAAAAGAGGAAAAACCCAACCCCAACCAACCAATTTTCCCTTGCAACCGCTGCAACCGTGACTGCCTGTCCCGCATCGGACTTATCAGTCACCAACGAGCCTGCAGCAGACATGGACATACCCCTCCATAAACCTTCGTCCGCGAAGCCAAGCCAAAGAACTTACTTTTCATGCACTATTATTTAAATTTTTTATAGTAATGCTGTAAGATGGTTATAATAGGAATGTTTGCACTGTGACGCTGCCACAAAACACCAAATTTTATCACTTGTTCGTGACAATAAATTCTGATTCTGATTCTTAATTTTGTGTAACAGAGAGATTGTGGCTGAGCCATTTGCAACACCACCACCCCTTGGGCACCAGAGGGCATCAATGCTCCACTTAATGGCTTTTACAGGGCCTAGTTCTTCCAAAGCAGGAAGAACCTTCAATATTTTACAAATTCATTCTTCAGGTTTAAACGCAGTGAAAGACAATTATTGCTGGCTGGTTGGCTATGTGAGATCACAGCCAAGCTTCGGGCAGCAGTAGCCTCTCTGCCTACTGATGCACAGGCCAGTTTTTAAAAACACAAGCCAACAAAACAATGTTCTCTGGTCCATGGTGCAAAACACACGTACAGGCATAACACAAACACAGATAAACAATACATGTCCACAGTGCATAATAACACACATACAGACAAACGATACACATACACAGGCTGAGAAACAGCTTCTTTCTACAGGCAGTGAGAATGTAGAATGACCAAAGGAACTGCTCATACTAACCATCCGAGACTCTCATTTATTTATCTTTATATATGAATACTTGTCTTGCACATGTACTGTATGTCTGTATGCGTGTTATGTCTGGTCGTGTTTTGCACTGAGGACCGGAGAACACTGTTTCGTTGGGTTGTACTTGTGCAATCAGATGATAATAAACTTGTCTTGATATGTACATATATTAAAACAAATGTTATTAATAAAGTTGATTTAGTTGTCATACAGCATTCCCACTGCCCATGGGAAGAAGCTGTTCCTCAGCTTGATGGTTCTTGCACTGTCATTTAGCTGTGGTATTGCAGCATCTCACCAGAGGTCTTAGATCAATTCCTACCTCAAAATCACAGCAGAACTTTACTAGAGAGGGTTTGGACAAACTTGGGTTCTTTTCTCCAGAGCGTCAGGGATACCTGATAGAAGTTTATAAAATTATGAGAGGCATTGAAAGGGTGGACAGTCAGAATCATTTCCCCAGGATAGAAATGTCGAATGCAAGGGCAATGCATAAACATGCTGGAGAAACTCAATGGGTCACACAGCATCCGTCAGAAGTAAAAGGTAGTCAACGTTTCAGTCCTGGGCCCTTCATCAATGTACGAACAAACACTAGCAAACACCTGAATTAAAAAGGTGGTGGGAGGGAGGAAGGAGAGGAGAGGTGGGAGAAAAGGGCAGGCCGAGAAGCACAGGATTTGGGAAAGTAGATCTGGCGTGGAGGAAGGAGGGCCTGCTTCTTCCAGAGAGAAATGAATCTGTGGAATTCTATGCCAAAGGAAGCAGTGGAGACTGCCTTATTAAAGGAAGCAGTAGAAGGTTCCTCATTGATAGGATCAGTAGTGGCAAATTCATCAAATGTATTTAAGATGGATTTTAGAAGGGTAGGAGATGTAAGAGTTATGGGGAAGGGGCAGGAATATGGAGCTGAGTCCATGGCCAGATTAACCATGATTTTGTTTATTGGTATAAAAAAATAAACAATTAAACTATTTTTAAATGGGGAGAAAGTTAAAAATACCTTGGTAAACTTGCATGTTGAGTTGGTGGTGAAGAAGGAAAATGCAATGCTGGCTTCATTTCAAGAGGAATAGAATTCAGGAGCAGGGATGTGATGTTGAGGCTTTCTAAGGCACTGATGAGACCTCACTTGGAGGATTGTGAGCAGTTTTGGGCTCCTCATTTGAGAAAGGATTTGCAGATGTTGGAAAGGATTCAGAGGAGGTTCACAAGGGTGATGCCGGGATGGAAAGGGTTATATGAGGAGTGTTTTCAGGTCTTGGCCTGTACACATTGGAATTTAGAAAAATGAGGGGGTTTCTCATTGAAACAGGATGTTGAAAGGCGTGGACAGAATAGATGTCGAGAGGTTGTTTCCCATGGTGAGAGAATCTTGGACAAAAGGGCATAACTTCAGGATCGCAGGGCGTCCGGTTATATCAGAGATGTGATGAATTTCTTCAGCCAGAGAGTGGTAAATCTGTGGAATTTGTTGCCACAGGTAGTTATGGAGGCATTTATTGGGTGTATTTATGGCAGAGATGGATAGATTCTTGATTAGCCAGGACATCAGAGGTTATGGGGAGAAGGCCAGGCAGTGAGGCTAAGTGGGAAAATGGATCAGCTCAGGATTGAATGGTGGACCAGACTTGATGGGCTGAATAGCCTATTTGTGCTTCCTGTCTTATTGAATTTGTTGAGTTCTCCATAATAAACTGAAATTCCACAGCTGCCAGGTGAATTCTGCACATCTGCATTACAAGCACTATTACCTGTCCAGCACATCACCAGGATGTACATTAGTTAAATGGAACATTCCATAAGGCTTTTGAAGAGATATTTTACTTGAAGGACTCAGGTGAACTCAATTAAAAGTTACAGGTTTGCAAGGTATCTGGAATGAACAAGGCAAGGTGGTGGAACAGTTGGTAAAGGCACTGCCTCTCAGTGTCAGAGACATGGGTTTGATCCTGTCCTCTGGTGCTGTCTGTGTGGAGTTTGCACATTCTTCCTGAGTGACCTATCACTCTCCAGAGATGTGTGATGTGATGCCCAATTCTTATAGGCAATACCTCAACCTGTGAAAGCAAGCATACCAAATGCCCGAGTCATGAACCTTTCCTCTTGTGTTGCCACATTTAAGAAGTTGTAGACTTGCACATCATGGGCTATCTGTCAACCAACCTGTCAAGGTCCCTGCTGTTCACTCTGTATGTCCCATCACCCATATTTCTAGATTAAATGTGGTTGGTGTTTATCTGCCTCTGAAATGGCTCAACAAACCTCTCAGCTCAGGACTGAGGAAGGGTCTCAAAGCTGAAACATTATCTCCATTTTTCTCTCCATAAATACTGCCTGACCTGTTGAGTCTTTCCAGCATTCTCTGTTCTCGAGTCATGGGAACTCCAGACATCTCAAGGACCAAATAATCTTCTCCTTGCCCTCTGCTTGGAGCCATAATCTTTTCGTTTTCCTGTGAGAGTGAAGGAAAAAAATATCATTAAAGGGAAAGCTTCCAGCTCATCTTGAAATTCCACGGTGAAATTAATTCCTTAATTTTTTTCTGTTCTACATAGAAACTGACTCAACTGTGGCCTTAAAGTAATCTCTTAAGAACCCAAGTGAAACAGAGTTTAGTCAGTGATGTGTTTTCATATTTTAATCTCCTGCTAATATGAAAGGCAAAAATCTATGACCCTTATTTGCAACATTATTTATTCAGGTGGTGGGAAATTGTGTCCTGAGTAGAGCTGTCACATCAGAAGCTCACAGTTCATTCAAAGCTGACAGCTAGCAGTTTGGGATGTGAGGTAATGAAATACTTTGAAAAATCTTTTATTATTTCTGTATCTTGAAAGCTGAAACTTCTCTACTAGCAGCCCCACATCAGGACCCAAATTAGGTTCCTTCCATTTCTTCTTACTTGAAGAATGATGAACTGGCTTTGGAGGTGGTGAAGAGGAGGTTCACCAGGTTGAATCCAAAGATGAGGGGGTTAGCCTATGAAGAGAAATTGAGTCATCTCGGACTGTACGCGCTGGAATTCGGAAGAATGAGAGGGTATCATATAGAAGTATATAAAATTATGGAAGGCATAGATAAGGTAGAGGTAGGTAGGTTTTTTCCATTGGTGGGGGAGACCAGAATGAAAGAACATAGCCTCAAGATTCAGGGGAGTAGATTTGGGATGGAGATGAGGAGGAACTACTTTTCCCAGAGGGTGGTGAATTGGTGGAATTTGCTGCCTGTTGAAGCAGTAGAGGTGATCTCAGTAAATATATTTAAGACAAGGTTGGATAGACTTCTACATAGTCGAGGAATTAAGAGATATGGATAAAAGGCAGGAAGGTGGAGATGATCAGATCAGCCATGATCACATTGAATAGAGGAGCATGCTCGACATCCTGTTCCTATTTCTTATGCTCTTATGTTCCCTATCAGACCCCAAAATCAGGACCCACATCAGATGTTTGCCAATTAGTTGAAGAGGAGCCTTTTAATTCAATTTACTCACAGCCTGGTCATATCAGTTCATCTTCACCTGCAGGGGGTGTGGTGTGTGTGTAAATCAGTCACCATGGCAGCCTAGTTATACTCAACAAGCTCCCATGGACAGCAATGTGTACCTCTGTAATTAAGACTGACCAGGATGCTTGGAGAACACTCATGTGTATGAAAGTGTAGGAAAGAGAAGGGAATTAATTTTCTGGTCCTTTGGACAAGAAGATAAATTAAATCCCCTCTCGAATGGAAATGTCAACATTTCTCCGGGAGCACAGTTAGGATAGCGGTTAGCACAATGCTGTTGCAGTGCCAGTGACCGGGAGTAGAGTTCGAATTCTGTGCTGTCTGTAAGGAGTTTGTATGTTCTCCTCATGTCTGCGTGAGTTTTCCCCAGGGGCTCCAGTTTCCTCTCATTGTTCAAAATGTGCCAGGGGTTATAGATTAATTGAATGTAATTGGGTGACATGAGCTCGTGGGCCGGAAGGGCCTGTTCCTGTGACTTATGTCTAAATCTTAAAATAAAAAATAAAAAATTTAAGAACAGGAAAGTTCTCCAAGTATCCAAAGATAATCCTTCCATCTCTGTGTTTCCTCCTCTTACTCTTTGTGGGTCGAACGGGTCTGTTACCAAAGTTCAAAGTTCAGATTTATTGTCAGAGTACATACATGACATCACATACAACCCTGTGATTCTTTCTCCTGTGGGCGAAGTAGAATTTCTACTTATTGGTAGTGCAAAAAAAAACTGTGCTCAAGAAAAGATGTGTATAAAAAAGAGAGAGATGAAAACAAAGAAAAGTGCAATCAAACTAACTATGCAATACGAAAAATAAATAATTAATAATAAATCATGTGCAAAATAAGAGTCCTTAAATGAGTTCCTGATTGAGTTTATTGTTGAGGAGTCTGATGGTGGAGAGGCAGCAGCTGTTCCCGAACCTGGTGGTGCGAGTCTTGTGGCACTATACCTCTCTCCTGATGGCAGCAACGAGAACATAGTGTGTGTGCTGGGTGGTATGGATCCTTGATGATGGTTGCTGCTCTCAGACTGCGGCATTCCCTGTCCACGTTGTCAATAGTGGGGAGAATTTTGCCCGTGAAGTACTGGGCAGTACCCATTACCTTTTGGAAGTACAGGGTCTTCAGCCCACGATGTTGTGCCTACTTATATAAACTAACTCAACAATCTAACCCTTCCCTACCTCACACCCATTACCCTCTATTTTTTCTTGTATCCGTGTGCCTGTCTAAGAATCATTTCAACATTTGTATTGTACCATCCTCTACCATTACCCCTGGCAATGCATTCCAGGCACCCACTACTTTCTGTGTAAAAACACTTACCCCTGACACTTCCCCTAAACTTTCCTCCCGTCTACAGATGTCCACTGGTGTCTGCTATTCTCGCCCCAGGAAAAGGTCCTGCCTGTTCACCCTATGTATGTCTTTCATGATCTTATAGACCTCTCTTATGTCACCTCCAGAGGCATACCTAGGCAAAATAGCACCTAGGGCAGGGGTGACCAATGCATCAAAATACACGGCAATAAAGAGAGCTTGCAAAAGCTGGCCTTGGTATCCACCATGTTGTATTTGGCATTGAGAGCGAACACTTGGATGAGGAACGAGGATGAGTGTACCAAGCAGGTGTGTGTTCCTTGCACGCCTGGGTTTGGCGGCGGAAGCTCTATAGACAATAGACAATAGGAGCTGGAGTAGGCCCTTCGGCCCGTCGAGCCAGCACTGCCATTTTACAGATCATGGCTGATCACTACCATCAGTACCCCTTTCCAGCCTTATCCCCATAACCCTTAACTCCTTTGCCCACTAGAGTCTTATCTAACTCTCTTTTGAACATAATCAGCGAATCTGCCTCTACCACCCTCTGTGGCAGAGCATTCCACAGATTCACACTTCTCTGGGTAAAAAAATGTTTTCTCATCTCTGTCCTAAAGGGCCTACCCTGTATTCTTAAACTATGCCCTCTAGTCCTCGTCTCCCCCATCATTGGGAACAAGTAATCAGACTTCACCTTGTCTATCCCCCGGATGATTTTGTATACCTCAGTCATGTCCCCCCTCATCCTTCTAAACTCCATCGGATACAAGTCCAGTTTTTCTAGCCTTTCAGCATATGTCAACCCGCCATCCCTGGAACTAACCTTGTCAATCTGCGCTGCACACCCTCTATAGCTAGTATGTTCTTCCTCAAAATTGGAGACCAGAACTGAACGCAATACTCCAGGTGGGGTCTCACCAGGGCCCTGTACAACTGCAGAAGGGCGTCTCTGTTCCTATACTCCAATCCCCTCTTTATGAAAGCCAACATGCCATTTGCCTTCTTCACAGCTTTCTGAACCTGCATGCTAGTCTTCAGTGACCGGTGAACAAGTACTCCCAGATCCATTTGCTCCTCCCCACTCCCTAGCTTGTCTCCATTTAAATAATACTCATCTTTCCTATTATTGCCCCCAAAATGGATAACCTCACATTTGCTTACATTGAACGTCATCTTCCATTCAGCCGCCCACTCCCCCAACCTGTCCAAGTCCCTCTGCATTTTCCTGACATCCTCCTCACACCCCACACTGCCACCCAGTTTCATGTCATCTGCAAATTTGCTCGTTATTAATAATCCCCTCATCCAAATCATTTACATAAATTACAAACAACTGAGAACCCAATACCGATCCCTGCGGCACTCCACTCGTCACATCCTGCCATCCTGAAAAAGACCCGCTTACCCCAAATCTTTGTTTCCTATTTCTCAACCAATTTCCTATCCATGTCAGCACCTTACCTCCAATACCATGCTCCCTGATCTTGCCCACTAGTCTCCCGTGCCGTACCTTATCAAAGGCCTTCTGGAAGTCCAAATACACCACATCCACTGGCTCTCCCAAGTCCACCCTCTTTGTCACATCCTCGAAAAATTCCAGAAGGTTAGTCAAGCATGACTTACCCTTAAGGAATCCATGCTGACTAGCCCTTATACTATTATTTCTGCCTAAGTGTTCTGCTATTACTCCTTTTATGATAGACTCCAATATCTTCCCCACCACCGACATCAGGCTGACCGGTCTATAATTTCCCGTTTTCTCCCTCCCTCCCTTCTTAAAAATCGGCACCACATCAGCCACTCTCCAATCCTCAGGGACCTCCCCCGAATCTATGGAACTTTGGAAAATGTCGACCAGTGCTTCCACAATTTCCATAGCAAATTCTTTAAGCACCCTGGGATGCAGCCCATCAGGCCCTGGGGATTTATCAGCCCTCAATCCCAACAATTTACTCACAACCTCCTGTTTCTGGATCCGGATATCCATTAGATCCCATACTTCCCCAGGAAAGTTCCCCAAGTCTCTTGATACCGCATGACCACTACCCCCTAACTGACCATAACCTATATCCTCCTTGGTGAAGACAGTTGCAAAGTATTTGTTAAATTCCTCAGCCATCTCCTTGTTTCCGGTAATAATTTCACCCTTTTCCATTCTTAATGGACCAATTTTAGACCGAACCAATTTCTTCCTCTTCACATATTTAAAAAAGCTTTTGCTATCTTCCATTATATTATTTGCTAATTTCCTTTCATACTTCATTTTCCCCTCTCTTATGACTTTCTTAGTTACCCTCTGATGCTCTTTGAAGGTTTCCCAATCCTCTAACTTCCCACTCCGCTTCGCTATCCTATACTTCTTCTTTGTCTTTGGCTTGGCTTCGCGGACGAAGATTTATGGAGGGGGTAAAAAGTCCACGTCAGCTGCAGGCTCGTTTGTGGCTGACAAGTCCGATGCGGGACAGGCAGACACGGTTGCAGCGGTTGCAGGGGAAAATTGGTTGGTTGGGGTTGGGTGTTGGGTTTTTCCTCCTTTGCCTTTTGTCAGTGAGGTGGGCTCTGCGGTCTTCTTCAAAGGAGGTTGCTGGCCGCCAAACTGTGAGGCGCCAAGATGCACGGTTTGAGGCGTTATCAGCCCACTGGCGGTGGTCAATGTGGCAGGCACCAAGAGATTTCTTTAGGCAGTCCTTGTACCTTTTCTTTGGTGCACCTCTGTCACGGTGGCCAGTGGAGAGCTCGCCATATAACACGATCTTGGGAAGGCGATGGTCCTCCATTCTGGAGACGTGACCCACCCAGCGCAGTTGGATCTTCAGCAGCGTGGACTCGATGCTGTCGACCTCTGCCATCTCGAGTACTTCGACGTTAGGGATGAAAGCGCTCCAATGGATGTTGAGGATGGAGCGGAGACAACGCTGGTGAAAGCGTTCTAGGAGCCGTAGGTGATGCCGGTAGAGGACCCATGATTCGGAGCCGAACAGGAGTGTGGGTATGACAACGGCTCTGTATACGCTTATCTTTGTGAGGTTTTTCAGTTGGTTGTTTTTCCAGACTCTTTTGTGTAGTCTTCCAAAGGCGCTATTTGCCTTGGCGAGTCTGTTGTCTATCTCATTGTCGATCCTTGCATCTGATGAAATGGTGCAGCCGAGATAGGTAAACTGGTTAACCGTTTTGAGTTTTGTGTGCCCGATGGAGATGTGGGGGGGCTGGTAGTCATGGTGGGGAGCTGGCTGATGGAGGACCTCAGTTTTCTTCAGGCTGACGTCCAGGCCAAACATTTTGGCAGTTTCCGCAAAGCAGGACGTCAAGCGCTGAAGAGCTGGCTCTGAATGGGCAAATCCTATACTTACTCCCTTTGGATTTGATATTACACTTGATTTCATTAGTCCTGCTTTTATGCAGAGTGGTGCATCAGTAAGTCGTCCAGAATTATTGTAGGTGGGCCAACGGTTGCCATGGTGCCACCTGTCATAAATACACAGCAGAGTAATGGCTGCCTTCCCTATCCATAATCCACCACTCAGCTGGAACCGCTCTGTGTTTCCCAGAGAGTTCCAGCTGCATGGGGGAATTATGGGTAGGGAAGATGCCATTGCTCTGCCACATATTGAGCCGCTAGCGGTGACGAGTGGCCCTGAAGCCCGAAGTGGCCCCGTGCAGTGCCAGAACAGCCGGTGGGGCTGTCACAGCCCACACTGGCTGCCCCCTAAAGGCTCCCACCAGCCGCCCTGCCCTGACGACTCCTGCCGGCTACCCCTGCCCTGACAGGCCCCGCAGGCTGCCCCTGCCCTGAGAGGGTCATGGAGGGAGATGGGTGATCAGCCCGCCCCTAGCGAGCCATTTGTTGCAGCATTACATTCATGCTAGGCAGAAGAGCACAGCCGGCCAGGGCACGTCCATGGGGGTAGGTCTCCTGGTGTAAGGGCAGAGGATCTCTGCCTTTACACTCGAGCTTTTGGACTCTATGAAAGGCCTCTCACCTCATAACAAAGCCCTAGCTTTACGACTTGGAACAGAACTGATGTATGTCTAAAAATAAATTAACAGAGACCTCAGAGTGGCCAACCATTTTAACTCCACACCCCACTCCTGGGCTGACATTTCTGTCCATGGCCTCATACACTGCCAAACCAAGGCCACCTGCAAACTGAAGGGTCAGCACCTAACATTCTGTCTGGGCACTCTCCAATCAGAAGCCATTAATATCGACCTCTCTGGTGTCTGTTAACGCCCCTTCCCCAGTCTCTCTCCCTCTCTCTCACTCTCTCTCTCTCTTTTCCTATCCCTATGTCTTCTTTCCTCTAGTTTCCCATGCCTTCCTTCTCTCTCCATTGAGAGAGCACCCTCCCCTTATCACCTCAGCTTTTTTTCTCTTCCTCCCTCCCACCCATATCCACCACTTGCTTCTTGACCTGTAACCCTCCACCTGCCCCTACTTTCCTTTTCTTCTCTCCAACACGCCCCCCCCCACCAATCTTTATATTCCAACATCTTCCTGCTTTTTGCTCATATCTTGATGAAGGGCTCAGCCCTGAAACATTGGTTATATCCCTTTACTTCCGATAGATGCTGTGAGACCTGCTGAGTTTCACATTTGTGCATCACACTACAATCACACCTTACTTGTTTATCTGCTTATGTTTCTATATATTTTATGTGTAAAGCAAAGCACTTAATTACAGAATTTCTTCAAATGTTGTTATTAGCCATTTGTTTCTAATTTACACATTTTTTAATGCTCATTGCCATGTGGCGGTGGATATATAGTTATTGAGTTCCACAGCAGAAACACAGGCCCTCTTAGGTTGGGGTATTGTCCATAAGTTACAGGAGCAGGGATAGGCCATCTGGCCTGACAAAGCCTGCTTCACCATTCAATAAGGTCACGACTGCTCTGGCTGCGAACTCAGCTCCACTTACTTGACTTTTACCCATAACCCTTAATTCTCCCACTGTCCAACCACATATATTCATATATTTAATGAGACCATTTACTGCTTCATTGGGGAGTATTCCTCAGATTTACTGCTCTCCAAGAGAAGAATTTTCTCCTCATCTCCTAATCATGTTACCACTACCAATAAAGAGCAAGAATCCCTGTAAGACACCTGCCTTCAGGCAAATTTCAGGTGCCTCCCTACATTTTGCTCACACCTTGATGAAGGGCTCAGGTCCAAAACGTTGGGTATGTATCTTTAACTTTGCTATATAAAACACACGTTGTACCTACTGAGTTTCTCCAGCATTGTGTTTTTACTTCGAGCTACATTGATCAAGTCAGTCTCATCTGTCTCTGTTTGGCCCTTATCTTTCCGTATCTTTCCGATCCATGTACCAGTCTAAGCGTCTTTTATCATTGCAATTTTACTTCCTCCACCACTTTCACTGGCAACTCATTGCATACACCTACCATTCTCTGGGTGAGAAAAAAAATTCCCCTTGGGTCCATCTGGTTTTAAACTCCCTGCCCTGGGTCCAAGACTAATCTTTCACCTTAACTATGCCCCTTGTGATTTCATACAGTCAGACCTCATCTTCACATACTTGAAGCAAATATGAATGTAAAATCCACTGTAAACAGTGCAATAAAAAACATGTAACTGGGCAGGGATCTAAATAAGTGGTCGAAGAAAGATTCCTTTTATTGAGCACCCAATAACCTAAAGAGGTTTTCAACTGGTTGAAATCATAAAATCACTATTTCTGTTGGAAATGTGCAATTTTTAACAATTTTCTCATGTTTGACTCTGCTTCAATGAAAGTTCTTTGAGAAAATAAGGCAAGATCTGCGTGGGGGAAACAAGAATTTGAATTACACTTATGACTAGTGTTACCTTTTCTGGCGTTCTGCTGATGACAGATATTTGGAGCGGGGTGGTTTGTAGAGAGAGCAAGAGGTCAGGTCATCACTGAGAGCTAGGATATGGCTCGGTCTAAATGAGTGAGTGAGGAGAGGCAGATGGAGCGTAGCGCAAGATAGAGTGGGGAGGACAGAATTAAATCGCAAATTATTATTTAAATAGAGCGAGACCATTCAACATTGCTGTGTGACGGGATCAGGTTGAGGGTGGGTGAAACATAAAGCACCGAATAGCCAAATAATTGGGCAGGTTCATTGGATGTAAGTCTTATTACAGTGGGTTTGGAGGATAAGCTGAGAGAAATGTTGGCACAAAGTGGTGAGTCTGTACTGGGGGTACCTCTTAAAGTTGTATCTATAATCTAAGGACTTTTGCATGTTATTGATTTTTAAAAATTCTCTCTATATTGCACACTCATTTCTCTATTTCATGTGTACCTATCTTCTTGAGTACAGTTTTTCGCACTACCAGTTAGTGGCAAATCTGCCTGGCCCCCATGATAAAGAATCTTACGGTTTTATGTGATGTAATGTATGCGCTCTGACAATAAATATGAACTTTGGGATGTGCAGCCCACTTGATTAATGCCCTGTCCACTATCCTAAACACAATCCCTCCAGCTCCACTCACCATCTACAGGCTGCTCTGACAGCAGATCCCAAACCTGTTGCCTCCACCAATGAGAAACAGGAATTCCCTCAAGATATCTCCTCCCCCTATCCAAGCCTGAATTGGAAAAAAAAAGTCACCAGCCTTTCACCATCACTACATCATGGAATTTTCTTCCCAATACCACTGTACAGACAACTCAGCCCCACCTTCTCAAGGGTGATTGCCAAGGATGACCACATCTCCATGAAAGAATAAAAGCAATGTCAACTCTACATTAGTTCAATATGTGTGTATGTCAAAGTAATGCTATCCATCATTTTGACAAGTATACACAAACACACTCAACATAAGGGAACATACAGTTGCTGATATCACAGGTGCAATAATATCCTCTGAATATCAATTGCCAAAGTGAAATAACAAGTATTCAATAATATTTTCCTTGCAACCTTATACCATTGCTTCTGATGTCACCATGACAGTGTCAAGGGATTAACCCATTCGGTGCCAAACATAAGCTTGTTAAGATAAGCTTGAGGGAAACGTAAGGGGTGAGAGGGACTGAGTGGGTCAGGGAGCATCAATGGAGAAAATTGGTCCCGACCTGGAATGTTGACTGACCATTTCTCTCTGCGGATGCTGCCTGACCTGTTGAGTCTCTCCAATTTTTCATGGCTTGCTCAAGATTGGTGGAAGGAAACTGTCGAAGATGGTTCTGATACACCCATTGCTGAGCTCCACCTTCCCTGACAATTGGTTCCTGGGACCCACCGTGGGCTTTTCCTGTTGTGGAGTGGTATTATACATCTGCTCCAGGTAAAAGGTGCAAGGATGAACCATTGCTGAGTTCGACACCAGCCTCCGACTGTGCACCATCACCATATTGCAGCTCGACAACTGAAGTTGGGGTGACCTTGGTTTTGGGGCAGAGGTGATGTTGACCAGTCTCCCCTTTATCTTATAGATTCATTCCACTCCAGCATTAAGGTGTTGAAAGTGAGGTGCAACTTGGCCTTGAGAATAATTGCTGATAATGCTGGGGGAGTGACACAGCCATATGTGCACCAGTCTGTACTGAGAATGGGCCTGTCATATTCAAGTTCACTATCACTGACTGAGAAGGAAAACCAAAGAAGAAGACCCATGGGATGGTGATCTTGGTGGCGGACCAGTGAGGGGCTCTGATGCTGAAGAATATGCAGGCAGCAGGCTGTTGGTGACTCAAGATGAAGAAACCACCTAGACTGAGGGCAGCTGTGGGCAAATGATTCACACCAGGCTGCAAACTGTTGGAAACTGGCTCAAGATTGGATGAAAGTGTATGAGGACGTGGAACAGAATGTGAGAGGGTGCCGAGGGTGCTGAAGGCATCCTGATCATGTCAGAGGTTCACATCTGGAGCTTGGGTTGCCAATGGCTTGGACTCGAGTCTGTGTGGCTGCGGAGGTTGCAGGAGCTCTGGAGGTGAATCAATGGACGTTCAGTGACTCTGACTGTAAGGAACGCTGGGAAATTTTGGTGATAGTGAATCTTTGTCTGCCTTACAGTAGACTAAGGGAAATTTCATGTCATATCACATTTTCTGTTTTATCTCATGACAATAAAATGATCTTGAATCTTGAATATACAACCAGGTAAAAAAGTTTTTCTCCAGACCATGGTGAACATGTGCACTCACATTAACATGTGAGCACGCACACACACACACACACACACACACACACACACACACGCGCACACACGCACACACACGCACACACACGCACACACACACACACGCACACGCACACACACACACACACACACACACACACACACACACACACACACACATAGAGCACATTATTAATCACATACAATACATGATAATTTAATACAAATATGTTGGGATGATTTACTTGGTTTCAGGATACTGTTCATCAATCTCACAGCCTGTGGGAAGAAGCTGTTTCTCAGTCTGGAAGTCCTGATTTTAATGCACCTGTACTTCCTTCCTGATGGAAGTGGACCAAAGGTCCTGTGTGCTGGATGGGAAAGGTCCTCAATAATTTTTGAGCCCTGTTTAAGCCACACTCCTGATGAATGTGATCAATAGTGGAAAGGGGGACCCAGAGATCTTCTTACCTCAAATTTATGAAATTCCTTCTCGTATGATGGATTCAGAGATTCAAGGTTCAAGCTTTCATTTATTGTTATTAACACAAAATACACAAGAAACTTTTTTTCCTTTGTTTGCTCCTAAAGGCACACACAGAGGCACTGGCAACACAATGTCGCTATCAAGATAAGAAAGAGAAACAAAAGAAAGTTCGTTCAGAGATATCAAGTGTTTGTAGATCCCTCCATCTTTTCCGATGTCGCCGTCTCCTCTTCCCCCGTAACCTCTGAAGCTTCACGGCCTCCTGTCCAGTCCAGTGGTGAGGCTGAGTTCTAGGCATCTGAGACTCCTTCCTCAGACCCTGATTCCGAACCCCTAATATGAAGCTTTCAATGCTGAGGGCTGCTTCAGGAGCCCTGCTCACCATCGGCACCCTTCCGGATCACTGTTCCCACAAGCCAGCTCCTTCATCCAGTGAGCCCTGCACTGGTCACTGCAGTGGTCTCCTACCCTTGTAGGGTCCTCTCCCAGGCTTCATCTTCTCAGCAGGAGAATAGGGGAAGCATACTCCCATTCTGGTGACCTACAGCAGTCTGCTGTTCCTGCAGAATCTTCAACCCTCCAGGACTGGCCTGCTGAGCGTGAAATTCTCGATCGTGGACCAGCAAGGCTCCTGGAAGATGGAGGAAGGCATGGAATAGGGCTTGATTCATCTCTGGGAACTAATGCTCACATTGACTGTAATTGACACTAAGAACTGATACTTATATCCCTAAGTATCCAAAATAACAATTAATCATCATATGGCTTGCTCAAGGACCAAAAACACAGTCTGCCATCTGCACTAATGGCCAATGCACACACCCTCTCCCTCATTTACTCTGTGCTAGAATTCTTGCACAGATTATAATCTACAGCACAATGTGTGTGTTGTTAATGAAGAGAAAAGAATCACTACTCCATTTGCAAATAATTAACTAGAAGTAATGCTCATATGTAGTATTTTATAATGGCAGGTTATTATATTGTCTGCAAACTTGGGTAAGAACTAATATTCACATTGTTTGTAATAATATGGTAAAGACCAATCACGACCAGCAATCTGCAGAGTAAATAATAATCACTGTTAGAAATTAAAGCAGCTCTAATATTCCTCATGTACAAAACGTAATCAAGAATTGATCATGGGTCAACAATTTCATTCTTGTAGTAATTTGCAGCAAAGATGAATCGTTATAATGAACTAATTAATTAAAAAAAAAGTTTAATGCAAACTAATGGTGGTTTACTGCAATGTGAACCAGGAGCAAATATCAAGGGGAGCACAGAAGTAGCAGCCTTATTAAACAAATGCCATGATCACAGAAGATCGCAATAACGACTTTCCAGTAATGAAAGCGAGAAGATTAGTAAAAACACACACAAATGCTGGAAAACTTAAGCCAGTCTTACAGCATCCATAGGCAGTAAAGGGTAAAGATATATTGCCAATGTTTCAGGCCTAAGCCCTTCTTCAAGGAATAAGCAAAGAACAGGAATACTCAGCATAAAGACAATGCTGGCTGGGGGAGGAGTCTAGATCAACAAAAGGTATTAATTAGATATGATAAGAGGAGAGGTGAGAATTGATTTTGGGTCTGTGAAAGGAGATGGAGGAAAAGGGAGAGAGACAAAGCTGTGGAAAGGCAATGGATGAAGAAGGTGGGGTGGGGTGAGGGGGGGGCAGAATCTAATGAAAGCCAGATCAGTTGATCTTAATACCAGTAAAGACACAATTCTGGAGAACTTCAGCAGGTCAAACAATGTCTTTTATATGTTAAAGATAAAAATACATAATCAACATTTCAGACCTGCTGAGTTTCTCCAGCATTGTGTTTTTACTTCAACCATGGTGTCTGCAGCCTTTCATGTTTTCTTCTCTCTCTTTGGCTTGGCTTCGCGGACGAAGATTTATGGAGGGGGTAAATGTCCACGTCAGCTGCAGGCTCGTTGGTGGCTGACAAGTCCGATGCGGGACAGGCAGACACGGTTGCAGCGGTTGCAGGGGAAAATTGGTTGGTTGGGGTTGGGTGTTGCGGTTGGGTTCATTACATTTAAACTTAATGCCATCCGGTTAGACAGTGCCTGGTCAGAAAATAATGTATTGTTCCTCCAATTTGTGGGTGGTCTCAGTTTGGCAGTGCATGAGACCATAAGCAAACATGTCAGCAAAGAATGGGACAGGGAATTGAAATGTGTGGCTACTTGGAGATCCCCTACTATTGTGGTGGACAGAGCTGAGGTAATCAAGAAAGCAATCCCCCCAGTCTGTGCCAAACCTCTCTGATGTTGAGGAGGGAGCACTGAATGCAGTAGATGACCCTTACAGATTCACAAGTGAAGTGTTGCTTCACTTGGAAGTATTGTTTGGGGCCCTTAATGGTGGTGAGGGAGGAGGCGTGGGGGCCTCATGCAGTCACAGGGGAAGGTGCCAAGGGAGTGAGGAGCGGACAAGGGAGTCATGGAGGGAATGGTCCCTACGGAAGGCAGAGAGGGGAGGACAAGGATTCACTGAGGGAGCAGTGAGGAGATTAGTAATGGTGAGTAAACAGTGCTGGAGAAATGAATGAGCCTTTGGAGTGTGAATGAAGGTGACTGTGGAAGTAGTTATCATTTTCCAGAACATTGTAGCTCGTGGAATAGTTCCTGTAAAAGTAATCCCACTCTTCAGAAAGTGGAGGAGTAAGTAAGTAAGGGAACTGTTGGCCTAACATCGATATTTTGGAAAATGCTAAGGATAATTAAGAAGGGTGAGATAGCAGGACCCATTGAAAATATCAATGGGATGAGTCTTTCTGGAAGCAAAATCACACATGGAGTGTAGATCGGTACGATAATAACATAATCTACAAATCTGCTGACAATACCATGGTAGTGGATTATATGAAGGATGGGGATAAGACTGCAATGCAGAATGGAGATTGGAAACTTGGCTGAATGGTGCACCAATAATAACCCTGTTTGCAATGTCACCAAAACTGATCGTTGACTTCAGGAAAGGAAAGCCAGAGGTATACAATTCAGTGCCTCTACTTCCTCAGAAGTTTGTGGAGGTTTGGTATGACATCAGAAACCCTGGCAGATTTCTACAGATATGTGCTGACTGGCTGCACCACAGTTTGTTATGGGAACACCACCACCCCTGAGCATAAAGCCCTCCAAAAGGTAATGGACACAGCCCAGTACATTACAGGCAAAACCCTCCCCACTATTGAGTACAGCTACAGGGAACACTGCCATCGGAGAGCAGCAGTCATCATCAAAGACCCCTACCACCAACACATGCTCTGTTCTCACTGCTGCCATCAGAAAAGAGGTGTAGATGCCACAAGACTCTCACCACCAGGTTCACGAACATCTGCTCCCCCTCCACCATCAGACTCCTCAACAACAAACTCAGTCAGGGACTCATTTAAGGACTCTTACTTTTGCACTTTATTGATTTTCTTTGCTCTCCCTGTATTGCAGTCAGTTTGTTTGCATTCGTTCTCTGTTTACAGTTCTTTTGATGGTTTACATGTTCATTCGGTATGGAGTTAATTTTTGCATTACCAATTAGTGGTAATTCTGCCATGCCAGCAGAAAAAAGGAATCTCAGAGTTGTATATGATGTCATGTATGTACTCTGACAATAAATCTGAAATCTAATGGGTAAAATACTTGTGGATTTGTCTACTCAGATTTTCAGAAGGCATTTGAGAAAGTCACATGTTGAAAGTCAATGTGTAAAATTAAAGCCTATGGTATTGGAGGAACTAGGGAGTAGGGGCAAATGGAACTTTTTCAAGGCAGTGGGTCTCATCCGGATGCATTCCTCATGGAGTGAATTGAATTGAATTGATAGAATTGAACTGAATTAAGTTGAATTGAATTGAAATGAGTGGAATGGAATTGAATATTTTATGGTTTCCTGTCCTGGATTTAACATAAATCAAATTTAAAATTTAAATCAAAAATAGCAGCAGCTTCCCTATGGGAGTCTGACATGACCATTGCCCCATTCACAGTCCCAGACCTGTCCCTGCACTGGTCCGATCACCTCTCTTCCTCTTCATGCTGAGGACACCAAGGATCAGGGCTCGGGTGTCAGCTACTTGTAATATATTCCACCGATTTGGCTGACAGAACAAAATTAAATGCATTGAAACTTGTCAATGATACTAAAGCAAACATGCAGGGATAGTGACCGATCGATGAGGCTGGTGGTACATTGGCCTCCATGTCAACAGGATATTGGTAGCTGGCCCACAGGTCAGATTGCATGGGATCCAGGGTGTATATTTGCATACAGAATTGGCTTGTGATGGGAGACTGAGGGTGGTAGTCTGACCCAATCAATCAGTGTCAGTAGTTCAGTCTGGACCAATCAGTGTCAGCAATGCATATTTTAGACCAATCACTGATAGTGATTTACAACATGCACTATTAGTCAAAACATTTTAAATCTGTGATTAGGATTAGAACATATGCTCCTACATTCACTGATTTATTATGAGCAAATTACTCTTAACTACTATAAAAATCCTGAAGCAAGGTCACGACTTGTCCATCGCCCTCCGCAGATGCTGCTTGACCTGCTGGGATATTTCAGCACTTCGTTTATTGCTCTACATTCCAGCATCTGCAGTCTCTTGCGCCCTCATGACTGCAATGGTGGGCAAAAAAAGAACACCTAGTTGCAGTAATTTATAACAATACTGTCCATAATCTACAATAAGGAGCAAGACTCACAATAGTTTATTTCAAATAATTAATTAACCACACATTTGTCTTCATTGATGGGATGGTGCTGGAAAGAGTTAATACCTTCAAGTACCTGGCTACCCACATACAAGGACTTCTCCAGAGCCAGTCCATTGAGGCAACTGTGAAGAAGGCACATCTGCACATCTATTTTCAATGACAGTGGTTCTCAACCATTTTTTTACCATCTTAAGTAATCTCTTATTAATCTGGAATAGGATTTCTTAAGGTGATATGTGAGTGGAAAAAATGGTAGGAACCACTGATCTGGATCAATAGTTATCAGTAATCCTTCTTTTTCTTTGGCTTGGCTTCACGGACGAAGATTTATGGAGGGGTAAATGTCCACGTCAGCTGCAGGCTCATTTGTGGCTGACAAGTCCGATGCGGGACAGGCAGACACGGTTGCAGGGGAAAATTTGTTGGTTGGGGATGGATGTTGGGTTTTTCCTCCTTTGTCTTTTGTCAGTGAGGTGGGCTCTGTGGTCTTCTTCAAGGGAGGTTGCTGCCCGCCAAACTGTGAGGCGCCAAGATGCACAGTTTGAGGAGATATCAGCCCATGGGCGGTGGTCAATGTGGCAGGCACCAAGAGATTTCTTTAGGCAGTCCTTGTACCTCTTCTTTGGTGCACCTCTGACATGATGGCCAGTGGAGAGCTCGCCATATAACACGATCTTGGGAAGGCGATGGTCCTCCATTCTGGAGACGTGACTTACCCAGCGCAGTTGGAACTTCAACAGTGTGGATTCGATGCTGTTGGCCTCTGCCATCTCGAGTACTTCGATGTTAGGGATGAAGTCGCTCCAATGGATGTTGAGGATGGAGCGGAGACAACGCTGGTGGAAGCGTTCTAGGAGCCGTAGGTGATGCCGGTAGAGGACCCATGATTCGGAGCCGAACAGGAGTGTGGTTATGACAACGGCTCTGTATACGCTTATCTTTGTGAGGTTTTTCAGTTGGTTGTTTTTCCAGACTCTTTTGTGTAGTCTTCCAAAGGCGCTATTTGCCTTGGCGAGTCTGTTGTCTATCTCGTTGTCGATCCTTGCATCAGATGAAATGGTGCAGCCGAGATAGGTAAACTGGTTGACCGTTTTGAGTTTTGTGTGCCCGATGGAGATGTGGGGGGGCTGGTAGTCATGGTGGGAAGCTGGCTGATGGAGGACCTCAGTTTCCTTCAGGCTGATTTCCAGGCCAAACATTTTGGCAGTTTCCTCAAAACAGGACGTCAAGCGCTGAAGAGCTGGCTCTGAATGGGCAACTAAAGCGGCATCGTCTGCAAAGAGTAGTTCACGGACAAGTTTCTCTTGTGTCTTGGTGTGAGCTTGCAGGCGCCTCAGATTGAAGAGACTGCCATTTGTACAGTACCGGATGTAAACAGCGTCTTCATTGCTGAGGTCTTTCATGGCTTGGTTCAGCATCATGCTGAAGAAAATTGAAAAGAGGGTTGGTGTGAGAACGCAGCCTTGCTTCACGCCATTGTTAATGGAGAAGGGTTCAGAGAGCTCATTGCTGTATCTGACCCAATCTTGTTGGTTTTCGTGCAGTTGGATAACCATGTTGAGGAACTTTGGAGGGCATCCGAAGCGCTCTAGTATTTGCCAAAGCCCTTTCCTGCTCACGGTGTCAAAGGCTTTGGTGAGGTCAACAAAGGTGATGTAGAGTCCTTTGTTTTGTTCTCTGCACTTTTCTTGGAACTGTCTGAGGGCAAAGACCATGTCAGTAGTTCCTCTGTTTGCGCGAAAGCCGCACTGTGATTCTGGGAGAACACTATTGTGTGGATCTGACCTTCTGGACCAGCTACCAATATCCTCTTGATATAGGATGCCACAGATATTCCGTGGTTATTAAGGGATTACTTAAGGTGGTATATAAATGGAAATAAAAAGGTTGAGATGTCTGCGAAGATCTGGCACATCACCAGATATTCTCTTGAATTTCTACGGGTGCACTGTGGAAAGTATACTGACTTGGTTGCATCATGACCTGGTTTGGAAAGTCGGGTGACCAGGAATGCAGAAGGTTGCAGAAAATGGCCAGCCTAGTCCATCACAGGCTCCAACCTCCTGTTCATTGAAAGCATCTATGTGAGGCACTGCCCCAAGAAGGCAGTCAACATTATAAAGCACCCCATCACTCTGGTCACAATTTCTTACAGCTGGATATCTTCAACAACTCACTCCATCAGGGCATAGTACTCACCTGTTTCAAACAGGTGCCAATCATACCAGTGCCAAAGAAGAGTTTAGAGTTTAGTAACTTGCCTTAATGACTATTGACCAGTAGCACTTAAATCAAAAGCGATGAAGTGTTTTGAAAGGCTGGTGATGAAACCTCCTGTCTGAGCGGTTGCATGGATCCATTCCAGTTCTGTATCATAGAAACAGATCCACAACAGATTCCATCTCACTGGCTCTACACAAAGCCCTGAACACTTGGATAGCAAAGATGCATACATCAAAATGCTCTTTATCAACTACAGTTCGGCATTTAACACCATCATCCCCTCAAAAATAATCAGTAAACTCCAAGACCTGGGAGTTAACACCCACTGTATAATTGCATCATGGATTTCCTCACCTCCACATCATAATCAGTGAAGATTGGTAAGAACTTCTCCTTTACCATCTCCATCAGTACCAGAGCAGCACAGCACTGTGTTCTTAGCCCTTAGCTCTTCTCACTTTACACCTATGACTGTAGCTCGGTACAACAATAACACCCTCTAAAAAATTCACTGATGATCCCATGGTCGTAGGTTGCATAAAGGAAGGGGATGAGTCAGCCTACAGGATGGAGATTGAAAGCTTAGCTGAATGGTGCAACAACAACAATCTTGCACTCAATGACACCAAAACTAAGGAGCTGATTGTTGACTTCAGGAAAGGAAAGCCAGAAGTATACAATCCAGTGATCATTGGGGGATCAGAGGTAGAGAAGGTGAGCAAATTTAGGTTCTTGGGAGTCACTATCTTGGAGGATCTTTCCTGGACTCAACACACTAATGGCATCATGAAGGAAGCATATTAGCACCTTTACTTCCTCAGGAGTTTGTGGAGGTTTGGTATGACACCAGAAACCCTGGCAAATTTCTATAGAGGTGTGATGGAAAGTTTACTGATTGGTTGCATCATGGTCTGGTATGGGAACACCAATACCCCTGAGCATAAAGCCCTCCAAAAGGTAGTGGACACAGCTCAGGACATCACAGGCAAAACCCTCCCCACAGCTACAGGGAACTCTGCTGTCAGAGGGCAGCAGCAATCATCAAAGTCCCACATCACCCAGCACATGCTTTATTCTCACTGCTGCCATCAGGAAAGAGGTGTAGGTGTGACAAGACTTGCACCACCAGGTTCAGGAACAGCTGCTACCTCTCCACCATCAGACTCCTCAATGACAAACTCAATCAGAAACTCATTTAAGGACTCTTACTTGTACAGTTTATTGACTTTCTTTTATTTTCTCTGTATTGCACAGTTTGCTTACATTCATTATCTGTTTATATTTCTTTCATTTGTTTTACACTGTGCACAGGTTTTTTTTTTGCACTACCAATTAGTAGTAATTCTGCCACACCCGCAGGAAAAAGAAATCTCAGGGTTGTATGTGATGTCATGTATGTACTCTGACAATAAATCTGAAATCTGATCTGAAATCTTTGAGCAGAAGGTTCAAGAAAAATGTTTTATCCAACTCCCATCAAACTCTTAAACCTCCCAAATCCTAACCACAAATGACTCTGGGTCCCCGGCTGCACTCCTGAAACCACTTTTTTTCTTGCACAAACTGCTACTGTGAATATTTATTTATCGAAACTCAGATTTATTATCACTCTTTTTCTGCCTTGAATTAGTGGTGATTTAGTTTTTTTTTACAACTGTGTGGCTGCAGTGAGTAAGAATGTGGGTCCATTTGTACAATGTAGTATATGACAATAGACTCACATTAGTGCTCTCTGTGAGGAATCAAGTCTCTTATAGTCTATATTACAGTGGTTCTCAACCATTTTTTTTCACTCACATCCATAGGATGCTATAGGTGTTAACCATATAACCGTTTACAGCAGGCCATGTCGGCCCTTCAAGTCCCTACCGGTTCACTTGAACAACTCCACTAGCTCCTCCACAAACTCCTGAGGAAGTAGAGGCTTTCTTCATGATGCCATTGGCGTGTTGGTTCCAAGAAAGATCTTCCGAGATAGTGAATCCCAAGAACCTACATTTGCTCATCCTCTCCACCTCTGATCCCCCATGATGAATTTTTAATCGTAGATTCTTCCTGCAGCACTTCTATTACCCATTACTGAACTAATAAAAGGATCCGATACATCCCTGTCCAGTTCTGTGGTTATTAAGAAATTATTTAAAGTGGTGTGAGTGGGGGAAAAAAGGCTGTGAACCACTGTTCTAAATCTACACCAACAGTCTCCAACGGAGGTTATAAGGACCCTTGAGGGCCACAACACATTTGGGGGAGGGAAGGGACTGAAATCATTAAAAATGTTTTTTTTTAATGTAGTCGATTGGAGTTAAGTACAGAAGAAACCAACTAAACCTGACTACTTCACAGGGAAGGGGGCCCATAAACTTTGAGAAAAGTCCTAAGGGGGCCACAGCCGAAAAAAAAGACGGTGAGTGGCTGGATACAATTTGCATGGAGTAATTTGTAACCGGGAACCAATATTCCTATTGCCAGTGTGAAACAAGGAAACTGCAGATGCTGGGATCTTGGGCGGACAAAGAGCTGTTGGAGGGAGCAGCAGTTCAGGGTTAGGGTTAGGGTTAGGGTTAGGAGAGAGATGGTCAGTCAACGTTCCACGTCGGGACCCCTTTGTGATTGTCTGAACGTCTTCAATGCAACGTCTGCAGCGTTACTGGTAGAGAATTTAACGTTGGGTAGGGGCGCTGGGGAATACTCTCCTCATTTTGCCTTGAGATTGGGTTCTTTACCCGAGAGAGCAGGCGAGGTTTAAAGCCCCAGGGCGCGGGAGTGTCTGCCCCACTAGATCGAGTTCACCAGCTATTAACTGCGGTTACGGCAAGGAAGCAATCCGTCGGGGTGACAGCACAATTGGGATGTCCTGTGTGGATGATACTATATTGCCTTAGTAGCACCTTGCCACAAGCGGGCCTCTTTGTAAGAAGATTAAAGTCACCATCTGAATTGCAGACCAATGAATCCAATGGGTCAAGATTTTATTTTGCAAAGCAAGATTTTTGGCCAAGGAGAACCTGGTTTTGGAAATCCTCCCAGTGTCCACACTGTGATTCCAGAAGTCTGGATATAATTCTGCGGCAACACATTGAACTGACACCTACGGACTGCCCCAAACAGTGTATATTATCGACAAGTCATTAAAGAGTCTCTCTCCCTCCCTCTTTCCCTTCCTCTCTCTCTGTATTTTCTCTCTCCCTCTTCCCTCTCTCTCGTCTTCGCCCTCTTTCTTCGATTTTCTTTCCCTCCCTTCTCCCTCCTCTCACCCTTCTCTCCTCTCCCCGCTTCTCCCCCTCCCCATTCTCTCTTCTTGCCTCTTCTTCATTACCTCCCCCTCTCTTTCTCTTTATTCCCCTCCCCTCCCTTCCTTTCTCTCTCTCTCTCTCTCACCCCGTCTTTCTCAGTGCCTCGCTCACTCGCAGGGCTGTTGACTTTCTCTGAGAGCAGGTCCGTAGGCACCTGCCTGCAGCCGCAGCTTGAGTGTGAAATATTTTTACTGGATGTGATTCAAACTTCGGAAGTTTTTAAGAGAGCGCATTGGGTAGAGCCACGCCACTTCTGCCTGTCGGATATGGGATTTAAACAAGGCTGAGTCACCCCTGGAGCTGGAGAAGGAACGAGAGGAGGTTAGGAAAAATTCTCCCTTCTCTCTCTTCCTAATTGTCTGGATCCTCGGCGATCTGAAGGGGATAATCTGCGTGCATCAACATTCCACTATGGGACAAACTGACAAACTTCGGAGGAAAGTTGTGAAGAAGTTTGCCTGGGAGTTTTGGGAGCCTTTACATGTGCAGTTGGGTGTCAGTCAGGAAGAATCTGTCCCCGGCCAGCTGCGAGCATGGAATTACTGAGGAAACTCGCTCTTTTCATCTGCTACCTCGGTTACTTCGGCAACTTTCCCGCCTCGGAGCCGGCCGCTCTTGGGGACCCATCCCGCGGCGCCCGCAAGAGCCAGACTGGGGTCCGCCAGGGGATCGTCGGCGCTGTGCCCAGCAAGAGGAACCTCGCCGGGAAGGGGCAGAACCCGGGAGCCGGGCGATGGAGCCCCGGGGCGGGCAAAGGGGGCGCAGGCGTTAGAGCGGGAGTGCCGGGCAGGGGGAAAGGCAGTCACAGGACCGGGGAGGGGGAGAAGGGCAGGGGCGAGGGGAGCAGCCGGCGGCGTTTCAAGGGGGCAGCGGGCAGCCCCCTGGTAACTCCCCACGATTACATGCTGTTCCTCTACAAGACGCTGTCTGCCACCGAGCGCCACGGCTTCAACGGCAGCGTGCAGCAACCGAGGGCTCTCGCCAACACCGTCACCAGCTTCGTGGACAGAGGGCAAGGTAAGACGGAGTTCATGGGCTCGGAGTTCACACCCACCCCCTTCGCCCCTCACACTACACACACGAACACAACACACGCACGGACAGATTCACACTGACAGACACACACAATCACATAGAGACAGAACCGCACACAGACACACACACACACCCAAGCAAGGTACATACATGTACACGCGCGCCCACACTCTCACATGCACACAGACACACTCAAACACAGCACAAGACACGCATGCACATTGACTTATGCACAGGCACACACATACACTCCGACGACACACACACTCTCTCTCTCTCTCTCTCTCTCTCTCTCTCTCACACACACACACACACACACACACACACACACACACACACACAAACAGGCAGGGTCATCCAGTGTTAACGATGCTGACTCACTGAGTTCCTCCAGCATTTTGTGCGTTGCTATTGGGTTGCTCCCTGGTTCTAAATCCAACCCCCCTCCGCCCCATTACCTGGTCTTCGGCAGATTAATATTACAGGATGATATTGACCTGCGGGTGGGTGGGAGGTGGGTGAAGGAGACAGGACCCCTCCCAACCCCAGCCCGCCTAGTCTCCATCTCCGCAGTAGAGACAACCCAAGGCAGGCGAAAAGCGACTCGTGTCGGCAGAGAGGGGAGTGAGATCAATCCCTCCGGGACCCATACTGCCCTTCAACCCGCGGGGATTAAACACAGCAGAATGGCTTTGAGGGTAAACTCTCTCCTCGGCCGGAGACTGAGGGCGTCCTCGAGACCCTTCAGAGTGTGTTGGACAGCCCCTTGTCCGAGATTAGACCCTGGTTCCATTGCGGTGGGGAAACAGGAGCAGACGAAGGATGGCGAACGCCAGACCCTTGTGGTCAGCGCTTCCTCTGTCTGCTTCAGAGGGCTTTTCGCAGCCGTCCCAATAGGGTGGGCATTAACGTCCCATTCTAGCAGCTGCCTGCCAAGGGGTCAGACCCAGAGTGGAGATACGGGGTTAGAAAGCTCCGTCCTGCCTGCCCCCTCTGAGAGGGGCACTTACGCCATCCCCTCCGCACTCTGGAAGGGAATTAACCGCTTGCTGGCTGGGATATGTTGTTCTCTGCTGGATTCTGTTAAGGCATTTTCCGAGTTTGTCCAACAACTTGCTTGCATCCATTGAATGGGAGAGGCTGGCAAAAAAAAAAGAAACAAAGCGTCCTCAAACCGTTCCTCATTCTTCCAGCAGCAGTCCCCCATCTGCCTTCTCAAAGCATCCACCTCCCATCTCCAATGAGCCCCTGTTCGGGAGAGATGCCCGTTTTGCATCGCGCATGTGGGCTCATTGCAAAGACGAGACTCCAGCAGGAGGCGGCGTCGAGAGGAGGGGGCGAAGATATAAACCCACTTCCCTGTACCGTTCCCTTGTGCAGGAGAGCCGGCGAGATGTTTAACACAGGAAACAGAGAATGGGAATATATAAGCCATTTTATTGAGCAAGGAGGATGGATTGCAGATATTACTGTTGACTCTGAGGTCCCAACTTTTCACAATTTGTCTTCTTCTTCTGGCTATCCATCCCATAGGATCCTTTCAGTCAGTTTGTGGGGTTTGGTATGTGCGTCCTGGAGTGGCTGTACAGGCCGATCCTTGACAGGCACTGTGAGAATACCCCACTCATCAAAAAGGAACAGAATGCGCATGAATGGATTTTAGATGAGAAGAGTCCAGACTTACCCTCTCGACATCCCCTCCAGGATCCAGCATGGTGAGATCCAAGACGCCTGGGGGAAGTTCTGTTGCAAGTGAATGGCCAGACCAAGCTTAGATGCATGGGATGTCTTTTCCGTGCTTCATAGTAAGTGTTGACCCTACCAGAGGGTTTGTCTGCCCTCTGACAGGTCTTGTTTTTCATCCTGCAGGGTGTCTAGCCACCCTCCACACCAGGCAAGACGTTGGAGAGCCGGTTTAGTCACTGACCTCCTGACCATTCCACAGATAGTATTGGGTTACATAGGGACCAGTAGCACTCAGACAAGTGGCCCGACAGTCACAATTTGTACAACTAAACCATATGATCCATAAAATCTCTATTATTTTTCTCTGTTGAGACAAAATTGGGTGGCAGGGTGGGCTGTGAGGAGATGCTCCTCTGAACATCTCCTAGCCTCATATCCAGCAGAAGTTATAGGGTGAAGAGAAGGGGACTGGAGTTGGTTGTTCCATCTCATGGATTGTCCCATGCCAGTCAATGGAGGGCATGGCAGACATCGTCCCCCCAAACAGGTTGCAAAGCATTAGTAGCTTGAGTGATCGTGGGTCCCACTGATGCCAAAGCAGTGGATGATGGTGAGGCTAGTGGAGAGAAGGCGCTGTCAGGGAACTTGGCTGGGACAGTGGGGGGGGGGGGGCAAGGAGGGGGTGATGGTGAGAAGAGGGTAAGGGTAAAGGGTAGTGTGGGAGGATGTTAAGGGTAAGGGTGGTGATTAGGATTCTGTGCTGAGGCAAGGGTTGAGTAGAGGAACTAGCCATGAGATTAGAGGGTGGATGGAGATGGGATCATACTCTGTAATATTTGCAGCCAGAGTTATCCTATCTGCTTTTCTGTTTGCAATTGCAAGGTCACATGCCCTATCCTATGCCATAGGTGCTCTGTGGTTAGTAAAGGGAATACTTGAAGAATTATGTGAGTGGAAAGAAGAAGATTGAGAACCACTGTCTCAGTAGGATGGGTGAAAGAGTGAGAGGCCAATATCAGAAGGGCATTAAAGTGATCAGAGTCCCCTTCCCTCTAATCCCTTCATCTCCCTCACACTTTCTCTTCCTTCCTTTCCTTCCCCTTCTCTCTCCATCTCCACTTTCCCTTCCTCTTTTCTTCCCCCTCTTCTCTTTCCATCTCCCCTTTCCCTCCCTCCCCTCCCCATACCCCTTCCTGTCTCTCTAATGCACACTTATCAATTTCACCTCTTCTGATAATGAAAGATGACTAAAAATACACAAGCACATGCAATGCAATGCTCTTGTGCAAGGATGTTTGTTTCCTTGGTGATAGAGCACCTGTGTCACCTGTTCACATCCAGTCTTCCACCACAATATTGGTTTGGATAGACCTAGTGTTGGATAAAGCAATTGTAAAGTCCATGAGAATTTAGAGTCATTGACCTTGGGGTCATAATCCCTTTTCCACCACTTCCTTTTTGTTTAAGATACTCATTGACATCTATCACTTTGAGACCTATCCTAAGATCCCCCTGTGTGGGTTAGTGTCAAATTTATGATTGATAACCATCTTTTGAACTGTTTTGATATGTTAAAGATGCTAACCACTTTCAGTTTCCTTGTTGTTGAATATTATCTCAAGATGGGATCAGCCATGAAAATTTATTGGTTCCCATTCTGTAGATTTTCCATTTTAGTCATGAAAACCATATTTTTAAACTCAAATTGTGTGCACATGTATGTGGCTTTGAATGTATTTGTGTGTGTATCTGTGTATGTTGGTGTGTGTCTGAGAAGAGAGAGAGAGAAAAAGATAGTAATTGATGGCTTTTCTTGGCATTCATTTCAAAGAGAAATAGAATATAAGAGCAGGGATGTGATGTTGAGGCTTTTTAAAGCACTGGTGAGATGTCACTAATAGTATTGTTAGCAGTTATGGGCTGGTCATTTAAGATAGGATGTGTTGACGCTAGAGAGGGTTCAGAGGAGGTTAACAAGGATGATTCTGGGAATGAAAGGGTTATCATACTGTAAGTGTTTGACAGCTCTTGGCCTGTACATGTTGGAATTTAGGAGAATGAGGGAGGATCTCATTGTAACCTTTCAAATGTTGAAACGCATGGACAGGGTAGTTGTAGAAAAGTTATTTCCCATGTTGGGAGAGTCTAGGACAAATGGGCACAACTTCAGGATTGAGGGAGTCCATTTAGAACAGAGAATCGGAGGTATTTCTTAAGTTAAGGGTGGTGAAACTGTGGAATTTGTTGCTGCAGTCAGTTGTGGAGGTCAGGTCATTGTTTGTATTTAAGGCAGAGATTGATAGATTATTGATTACCCAGGGCATTGTAGGTTATGGGGAGAAGGCCAGGCAATGGGGCTGTGGGAAAATGGACCAGCTCATGATTGAATGGTGGGGCAGACGATGGGCTGTTCTTATGATTTATGGTTGTAGGTGCCATGGTTTCAGGAAATGGTATCAAAGATGCTTTGACAAGTTACTGCATTTTGTAGACAATATTCACTGCAGCCTCAGGGCACCTGTGGTGGAGTGGGTGAATGGTTAGGTTGGGGTAGTGTGTGCCAAACAAGTATGCTGTTTTATCAGGAGCTTTGCAGGTCTTGTTGGAGCAATACTCATTCAGAACATGCAGAGTGTCCAACTACATTCCTGAATTGTGCCTTAGAGGTGGTAGGAAGTCTTTGTGGTGGAGGGGGGGGGGGGGCACTGGAATCGAATGACTTGCTTCCAGTCTATCATTGTATCAGCTGCATTTGTATGACGTGGTGCAGTTAAATGCTCTTCCAGTAGTTACAGGACAGGAATATAGGTTGAAATTTCTCTCCTTGGTTGAGGGAGCTGAAGGTAATTGTCAGAGCTTGACACCACTGGACCCAGACCTTCAGCAGGATGGAGTCTGGATTGCCTGGATCTGTGTTTGATTGACAGAAATTGTAACCGACTCTATCGAATGTGGGGACATATTTAGCAAGGTTTGATTTGACAGGATTAAATTTTAAAAGTCTTCTTCTAGACAAAGCCTGGGGGTGTTTTAAAGGTTCTCCCATATAACCTTTGATCATCCAATATGTTTTTACCCATGGGCATCTACTGGATGCTAACTATGGGTTTGGCAGCAGATACAACGGCATACTCCTTCATGACCAAAACTCTTTCAATCCGTCACAGTGGGCAGCAGAGCTGTGCACAGGTGGTGATGATATGTGACCATTCCAGCAACCTAGTCTCAATCCTGGTCTTGGGCACTGTTCATATGGAGTGTGGCCATATCATTCTCCACTGGAACTCTGCTTTCCTCCCACATCCAAAAAGTGCTGGTGGGTTAATATGCACTGTAGGTTAATGGCAGAGAGAAGTGAAGGGGAGGTTGTGTGTGTGTGTGTGTGTGTGTGTGTGTGTGTGTGTGTGTGTGTGTGTGTGTGTGTGTGTGTGTGTGTGTGTGTGTGTGTGTGTGTGTGTGTGTGTGTGTGTGTGTGTGTGTGTGTGTGTTTTAGAGAGTTGAGGAGTGGGGGAATGGGACAGATGAGGTTGCTCCCCTATGAGTCAGAATGGATCAGATAGATTTGTCTCACTTTAAGTATAACTTTCTCAATGAGGCATCCAATTTGTACAAGGTCAATATGAACATGAGTGCCTGAAAATTTGCTTAGAAGTCAATGATATTAGGACTAAGCCTCATTACATTGCACAATAATACAATGTTGGCATTCACATCTAGAGGAATAGGATATATGAGCAAAAATGTGATGTTGATGCTTTATGGGGTGTTGGTGAGGCCTCACTTGGAGCACAGGGCATAGATTTGGGCAGTAAAAGTTGTGCTAGCTTTGAAGAGGGTTGAGAGAAGATTCACAAGAATGATTCCTGGAATGATGGGATTACCATATGAGGAAGCTCTTTGCCTGTACTCCTTGGAGTTCAGAAGAATGAAGGAGGACCTCAAAAGCATTTTGAATGTTGAAATGCCAGGACAGAATAGATGGTAGGGGAGTCAAGGACAAGAGGGCACACTTCAGAATTGAAGGACACCCATTTAAAACAGAGATGCAGAGGAATTTCTTTAGCCGGAAAGAGATGAACCTCTGGAATTTGCTGCCATGGGTGGCTGTGGAGGTCAGGTCATTGGGTGTATTTAAGGCAGACATTGATAGGTATCTGAATAATTGGGGTATCAAAGGTTATGGGGAGAAGGAAGGGGAGTGGGTGAATAGAACAGCTCATGATGGAATGGTGGAGCATACTCGATGGGGCAAAAGGCCTGTGTCTAATTCTATATCATATGGTCTTATGGAACACATGTCCAACCAGACATAGGCTCACCTGAAACATCATGGCCTGCCCTTCCCACCAATGGGGTATGATCTGCTGCATAACTAATAAAGTCAGTAATGAGCTAAAAGATGGTCACTTCATTGTAAGCCCTAGCTGGATACTTCACTGATGGGCCATGGCCCCTTTGTTAATATTAAAGGAATGCCATCACAAGTGTAATGCTTCAGTGACAACTAACAAGGTTCGTGGCAGACCATGAATTGATGGAGGAACTCAACAGGTAAGGCAGGATCTATGGGTAGAAATGATCGGTCAATGTTTCAGGTCAAGAAATTAAGACTAACCATTTCTACCCATGAGGCTGTCTGACCCCTGAGGTCCATCAGCAAATCTTTGTTTGCTCAAGATTCCAGCATCTGAAGTTTGCTGCGTTTTCCAAGATTTATAGCATCTGGATCACACTGCGCCCTATCTACATGTCTCCTTCTTCGGATGTGGCCATTGTTGGGTGTGTCAGCATTTATTTCCCATCCCTGATTGGCCCTGAATCCCTGCAGCATCAGTTCATTCAATAACATTGGTGTAGACTTGGTCATATAGAAGCCAGGATGGACAAAGACGGCAGCCCAACTTCCCTCAAAGTCATTAACAAACCAAAAGGGATTTCCTACAACCTGCTAGCTTCATGGTAAACTTTTAATTCCAGATTCAGTTAAAATTCTACAAGTATTCATTGGCAGGATTTGATCTGAGTTTCGAGTAAAGAAATGGAAATGCAAGGATTCTACAGTGCCCGGACCTACTTCCAGCCTCTCTGGAGCTCATCACTGCTCAACTAGACCTCTAGGAGGAGCTCAAGATCCTTCAGCTGATTGAGAAACACAGAAGGGTTTGATGATTCAATTGGCAAAACGATGGCATCATGGATTGGTCTATAGCGTTGGTTAGTGTTTGTTTTGTGCCTCTGACCAGGTCCCTTTTCATGTTTTTATTGTTTTCCATCCTCTGCTGTACTGCTGTTCATCTCCTGCATCCAGTAGCCACAGTGCTGGATCACTGGTAGTGTTTCCCCATCAAATATTACATGAACTGTGGACCAACAATTGAGAGACCCAGTTCAAATCCATGGCAAGTTGAGTCAAGTCAAGTTTATTGTCATCTAATTGCACAAGTACAACCCAACGAAACAGCATTCTCTGGTCCTCGGTGCAAAACACGCAGATGCATAACCAGACATGACACACATACAGACAGGCAATATATATGGAGGGCAAGTATTCAGATATACAAATAAATAAATAAATATTGTTTTTGAAATATGAGAGCCTTGGAGGGTTTGTATGAGCAGTTCATCAGTCATTCACCATTCTCACTGCCTGTGGGAATAAGTTTTTCCTCAGCCTGGTGGTGCTGGCTCTAATACTCCTGTATCTCTTTCCTGATGGAAGCAGCTCCAAAATGCTGCATACAGGGTGGAAGGGGTCCTCAACAATTTTACGGGTCCTCTTCAGATAATGATCTAGGTAGATCACTTCGATTTTGAGGGGGAGAGACTCCAGTGATCTTCTCTGCCACTCCTATGGTCCTCTGGATTGACCTCCAATCCATTTCTCTTCAGAACCATGCCACATTGTGATGCAGCCGACCAGGTCACTCTCAATAAAGCCCTGAAGAAGGCTGCCATCACATTTAAATTTGTTCAGTGATCTTGAACTTGCAACCACAAGAAGGCTTGGTATTGATAACTACAAAAGAGGGGCTTAGATAGGGTGGACAGCCAGTATCTTTTCCCCAGCGCTAAGGTAGCAAATTCCAGAGGATATCTGTTTTAGATGAATAGAGGAAAGTTTAGGGAAGTCATCAGGGGTACCTAATTATTTTGCAGAGTAGAGGATGCCTGGAGTGCATGCCAGGGTTGGTAGTCGAGGCTGCTACAATATGACATTAAAAGACTCTTGGATAAGCACATGGATGTAAGGTAGAGAGTTGATGGGTGTAAGGTAGGGAAGGATTAGATTGTTATGGAATCATTTTACATAGGTTGGCACAACATTGTGGGTTGAAGGGCCTGTACTATGCTGTAATGTTCTACCTTCCAACTGAGAAAATTCACCACAGTTGTGCAGGTCCTTCAGGAGAGGAATCTATTCTCCTTAACTGAGTCAGGATTCCTTTACTGTCATGTATATAATACACAAAAATTTGCTAACTTTTGTCTGTTGTAAAGGCACACAAAGTGGCAACACTAACACGGAGCCCCAGAGAAAGAGAATCCCTTCAGAGACACCGTCTGTGGATTTGCCTCCAGTGCTCCCTCAGCCTCTGCAGCTGCACGGCCTCCTGTTCATTCTGAGCTCCTGATTCCAAACCTCCGATATGATCAGGAAGCAGTTCGTATGGGAGCCCTGGTCACTCGCGGCACCTTCACGGACTCCGATCCTGACACCCAGTTGCCATGAGCTGGTCTTCAGCAGCCCATGGCCTGCTACGAGTCCTCCAGCTTTCGAGCCCCTCGCTGGTCCACTGCCTCCACATGACTTTTGAGTTGGTCACCTATGTGTGTCCACGAGTTAAAAAACAGTGCACATTTGGAAAGGCCCAGCCACCTCCTCAAGTGGAAATTAGAGATGAGTAATTGAATTCTGGCCTTGCCAGGAACACCCCATTAATTAAAAAAAAGTAGGTAGAGGCTTCCTTCCTGACCCAAGGGCTTGTGAGATTGCAGTATGAGTCGTTTATTTTTTTAAGAGCAAATTTTAAGAAACTTTAGTACTGTGTGTATGTTATATATTTACATTACACGCAGACTGCAATCAAGTGTGGATTTATCATTTCAAAAAGTTAGACTACTTACAGAGCAATCAATAATCCTTTAATGTGTGATGTGAGCAGCGTGGTTTCTGGATTGAGTTTGCTCAGGAACTTCCCTTTGGGGTTTGGAAGGACCCATGCAGGGCACAACAACAGGACAACAGGATGATTTCTCTCTGCACCTCTACAGTTCTGTACTGTGTGAGATGTCTACAAGGAGCAAGAATCATCTTTAAGAGGCATCTATACAGAAACTTTAATGGGCTAGGCACAGAGGCATGTGGAATTAGCAAGCAAATGGGATTAGAACATGAAACAGGAGCAGAAATAGGCTATTCAGCCCATCAAGACTGCCTCACCATTTAACTATGAGTTGATCCATTTTCTCACTCAGCCCCACTGCCCAGCCTTTTCCCATTACCTTTAATGCCTTGGCTAAACAAGAACCTGTCAATCTCTGCCTTAAATAGTATGGGACAGTCAGTATAGATTGGTGGGCAGAAGGGCCTATTTCCATGCTGTACAACTCTGTGACTCATCCTTGAAACCTTACAACAAAGCCTTAACAATTGATGTTGTTGCCTCAACAAACTTCCCTTGCACACTATTCCAACATCTGTTCTCACAAACAGGCAGGAAATAGTGAGATATAAAGCAGTCATTCTCAACAGGGCGCTATATGGCCCCTGTGAGGGCCACAGTATATTTAATTAAAAGTCTCATTTTCTTTTTACCTCACGTAACATAAATATTGTTTCAAATGCTTTTTTAAATGTAATTGGTAGGAGAAAGGTGTGGAAGAAACTAAAACTTTACTGCTTCACAGGAAAGGGAGCCCATAAACTTTGAGCAGAATAATTTAACTTAAAAAAAATTTAAAGTTAAACCTACGAGACATACAGCACAGTAACAGCCCCTTTTGACCTACAAGCCTGTGCCACCCAATTACACCCAGTTAACCTACAACCCCCGCAATGGCTTAGCTAGGGAAAGTCATTTTTCAAAAGTGGCGCCCCCCCCCACCCCGGTCCAATGCTGCTGACACCCCCCCCTCACTCCAGTATGATGCCAACGCCACCATTCCCCCTGCTTTGGTCTGAGGCTGCCAACCCATTTGGTCTGATCACCACCCAATCCAACACCGCCACCACTCACTTACTCCAGTCTGACATCTCTGACAACATCCTGCCCTGCTCTGGTCTGACGCCGCCCCCATGCCCCCACCTTCTGGTCTCCCACTCCCACCACCACCACCACCACCCCGCCCGCTCTGGTCTGATGCTGCCGAAAAATCAGCGCAGCCCGCCATTCAACTGCTGACTCACCATCTGCTATGTGTCATGGCGCCTTTTTTATGTGCTTGCTCCCTCTAACTTTAGAACCTGGCTATGCCCCTGGACCTCCTGTATGTTTTTGAATAGTAGGAGGAAACCTGAACACCCGAAGGAAACCCACGCAGATACAAGGAGGACGTACAACCACCTTACAGACAGTATCGGATTTGAACCCCAGACCCAATCGCTGTCACTATAACAGCATTGTGCTAACCGTGCTGCCCTAAATGTGTCATGGAGGGGGGGGGGGGGGCTATAGCTGAAAAAAGGTTGAGAATGGCTGATTTTCACTATCTGCGTGCAGATGTGGATCATGGTCAGCATAGACATGTTGGGCTGAAGGGCCTGTTCCAGCACTGTATTATGCACTATGATCTCTGGCTTTGGATGCAAGTGGTGATGTATTACATTACCTATTTAGCTTAAACTCTGAAAGTGGTTGAAAGCAAACCACAAGTATTCAAGTCTCTGCAGTTGAAAGAAATTGTTTTAGTTCCAGGCACTCAGCAAATGGAAGAGCTATTGCCTTTAACTTTGCGTTTGGTCACATGGTTAAGGGATCAGGGTTAACATGAGGGGAATTTTGTTAGAGGCATGCAAAATTACAATGGATATAGATCAAGTAAATGCAAGCAGGCTTTTATCCACTGAGGTTAGGTGAAATACAAACCAGAGGATAGGGTTAAGAGTGAAAGGGGAAAGGTTTAGGGGGAACACCACTCAGAGAGTGGTGGGAGTGTGGAATGAGTGGCAACTGAAGTGGTGAATGTAGGCTCAATTTTAATATTTAAGGAAAATTTGGACAGATACATGGATGGTATGGAGGGATATGGAATGGAGGCAGGTCAGTGGGACTAGGCAGAATAATAGTTCAGCACAGACTAGAAGGGCCGAAGGACCTGTTTTCTGTGATGTAATATTCTATGTTTCTATGGTTATTGATAATAAACCACTATAGATTTAGCTGCAGCCAGTCCCACAAACTGTTTTGGACATGAAAACCCACACCCTCATCCCTGAATCAATATCTGGTATTCACCCCAAACATTATCATCCCACGGATAGAAGGTGTTTAAGTTTAAGCCCCATCTCTTACTTCATCATAGAAAGAGATCATTAGTTCATCAGATCAATGCCAGCTCCCATCCATTCTATTCACTCTTCTCCTCTCCCTACACCCCTGAAACTTATTCTCAACATCTCTTTGACTTCTTTTTGCCATTTGGCCACTCTCAGTGCCCAGTTAACCTACCGGCACAGGTTTGGATGTGAGAAGAAAGCAGAACACCCGAGAGAATCCCACATGCTCATAGGGAGAACGCACAAGTTCCGCACAAACATGGCACCGGCACAGAACGGAACTCAGGCCGCTGGAGGCAGCAGCATTACCCTCTGCACTTCCATGCCACCAAACACCACAAGCTGGCTAAGGATGGGTGACTTTGCTGCTTTGTTCCTATTGTCCATACATCATGCACAAACCAGGCATACGGGAGGTGTGGCCACATAGGAGAGAATAAATGATGCGATATATGCTCCCAATGCACAAATACCTCTTTCTTGTTAGTGAATCTCTGAAGAAAGCAAGCTAGCTGTCATTTACAATCAGGCATGCATAGCCTTAAAAACCCCACACGCCTTTTATTCTTTACTATTTTTCTAGCTTATCTCTGAACAAATTAAATCGAACTAGGGAGGAAGGCAGCATGCGTGGGAAGAAGTGGTCTAAAGTAGGAAGGGGATGATGTCAAATATATCAAGGAGGAAAACAAGTGGGTGGGGGGGGGTGAGGAGGTGGTAGGGATTTGGTCAGAGAGATAGGCAGTGGGAGAGGTGGAGAGACAGATAGATGGAGGGACCATGCGTGGGGGAGGGGGGTGGGTAAGGTAAGAGAGAAAAGTAAAAACGGAACGAGGTGAAGAAGAAATGGAAACAGTGGAACCAGATAGAGGTGGGGATTACCTCAAAGTGGAAAAAACAAGTGTGGAGATTTAGAGCATCCATTCTTAATGGGGCCCTACACCTCACCCCCCCACCCCACCCCACAAGGGCCACAGCACATTTATGTAAAATTATTTTTTTTCACCTCACATAACATAAATATATTTTATGCTTTTTTAAAAATAGTTGGCAAAAGTACAGAAGAAACCAAAACTTGACTGGTTCACAGGGAAGGGGGTCCATAAATTTTGAGCAGAATCCTGGGTTGGGTGGGGGGATGGTGGCATACCCAAATAAAAGATGATAATGGCTTGTCTAGAAGGTTGGGTCCCTTGGGAGGAATGAGTGAGTATTGGATGTTGCAGCAAAAGGTGCAGAGATGAGGAAGGACCTATTCTGTTGAGTTGAAACTGAGACTCTGCAGATCAAAACCAAAATTCGAACAGATGTCAAAAGTCTGAAATAAAAACAGAAACCTCTGTTTAATGTTCAAGTTTAATGTCTCTACAAAATACTGCCTCATCCACTGAACATTTTCAGTACCTTCGGGGTTTAGTTTCTCATATATTGGAGTTTTTTTTAACAAAAATAGACATTATTCATAATAAATTATTTACAAGCAGAAACGGCCCATGCATGGTTTCATATCCATACATTTCCATCACTGTACAATGTTACATTCATTTCTATTTAGCAGCATGTCCACCACTGTAGCTCCTTGTCATTACTTCCCCCCCACTGTGGTTTGAGGGACAGATATATCTTGTGTACCTGTGTGGCTGGAGCAAGTAAGAATTTTAGTGCAACTGCACACTGTACTTGACAATAAACTCTCACTCCCATGGGTTTTTGTATAGTGTACTTGTTTTAGACTCAGTGATCTCACCTTGCACTAACAATGAAGCGAACAAAAGTAATTATCTTCTCAATTTCCTCTTTTGTGAAAGGAGCTTCTTGCTCCATCTGATCTCTGGCCTTCAATTTTGGGAGCTCAATGGTTGCAAAGAACTCATTCATCTTATTATCATTTCCTAATAATTCTGATTTATACAACTTTGTATAATATTGTCTAAAAATATTATTGATCTCTTTCTGATTGTGGGTTAACATGTTTACATCTGTTTTAATTGCATTTATTGTCCTCGACGAATCCTCTGCCTTCACTTGCCAAGACAAAACATTATGTCAGTGGTTCTCAACCTTTTTCTTTTCACTCACATACCACTTTAAGTATTCCCTATGCCATAGGTGCTCTGTGATTAATAAGGGATTGCTTAAGGTGGTATGTGGGTGGAAAGAAAAAGTTTGAAAACCATTGTTTTAATTCTACCTAATTGATTCATTATGTGCACTGTTTCAGAACTTCAAAGGAAATGGGCCAATGACAATTTTTCTCAAGCAAAATTGTCTCTCCACCTCTACCACTGCCTGTCTCTCTGAACTAGGGTTTCTTCAGTGCACTGTGACACTGGGCAGAGTGTTAATGGTGACATAATCAGACTGCACCAACCACAAGGATCTGGAGTCGAGGTTGTGTTCATGAATCACACAGTGTGATACATTTAGCATCATTCCCTCACTTTGCCGTCGAGGCTGGCAGGTCACTAGAAGGTGCTCGGTTTGTGGAAGGGGCCTTTGCAGTTCTGCTCTCCTCCTCACCATTATTCCCACACAATGCAACATGTGCAGGTTGCTACGGCAACAGTTCTGCAGAGTAGTGGGCTACAGGCCAAAAGGCATTGCGTTGATGGCGCCTTTGAGGATGGCCAAACCCTGGTGCTGCGTGAAATGGGCACCAGCCCGCTTTACTGGTGAACCGTGACTCATCATCCAGAATGTGAAACCAAGTATTTCACCGCGGGGAAGGAAGACTTTCTGTAAAATTAAATCATGAAGCTCCATGGCTCCCAGACATATTATACATCAGGGCTGCTGCTTGTGGAAGGTTGAAAACTAGTTAACCCTTTCAATGTTGAACTTAAATTATAATTTTTCATCAGGATTCTCCAGAATCCAGAATTGAGTTATTTTTTAAAATTTAGAAATACTGCTCAGTAACAGTCGTTTCCAGCCCATGAGCTCTTGCCATCCAAATACGCCCATGAGACCAATTAAACTACTAACCCTGCGTGGCTTTGGAATGAAGGAGGAAGGGCGTCCACTTAAACAGAGATGCGGAGGAATTTCTTTAGCCAGAGGGTGGTGAATCTGTGGAATTTTTTGTCACAGGCGATTATGGAGACCAGGTCATTGGGTGTATTTAAGGTAGAGATTGATGGGTTCTTGATTAACCAGGGCATCAAAAGTTATGGGGAGAAGGCTGGGTAGTGGTGCTGAGTGGGAAAATATATGCTCATGATTGAATGGCAGAGCAGACTTGATGGGCAGAATGGTCTACTTCTACTCCTATAACGGAAACTGGAGCTCTCAGGGAAAACCTACATGGACATGGGGAGAACATACAAACTCTTTAAGGACAGCAGCAGATTTGATCCGGGTCACTCGCTCTGTAATAGCATCGTGCTGACCTCTACACTAACCATGCCACTAAATTTTAAACTTCTCATATTTGGGCAGAATTCTTACATAATGTAACTCCTGATCTTAAGGGAGTGTCTCTCCATGAGATAGAGAGCCCACGGTAGAGAGATAGCTTCATGAACTCTTCCAGAAAGTTCTCTGGGATTCCACTGTGGCTGGCAGCAATGCCCACTGATGTGAGGGGGCCGATGCACTAAAGTTGATGTGCCCACAATGGCTTCGGTCTCATATCAAAACCAGTCTGACATGGAGACGTAACGCTCCGAACCAGACCCACCGGCTCACCGTACCATCTACTCTAATCCCATTTGACCGTGTAAGGATTGCATCGTTCCATTCCTTGCCTACTTAAATGTTGAAATGCCTGCTAAATGTAATGATTGAATCTGATTCCACCTCCTCTTCTGGCAGGCATCAACTGCTGTTGTGGTGAAACAACTTATTCCTCAGGTAAAAAATATTGGTGGCGCTGCTGTAACAGCAGCCCTGTTGCTGGTGTGGACCAGAGGGAGAGTGGGAAGCGGAGACACAGCCCTCCCCAGCATGTTCCAACCACCCAGTTTGATTGCCATTGGTTCGGTACGGGCTTTAAATGGCCTGTTAAAGGAACCTGTTGTGGTTTATTTTGAAATCCTGTTATTGTGGGTTCTGGGCCCAAGACGGCAGCATCTGTGATTAGCAGCAGTCATAAAGGGTTGCAGACTCCAGGGAAGAAAAGGACTGGCGCAAGGCACCAGAAAACGGGTAGACCACCACCCCCACATTTGAGAAGGAGAAGCAGAGATGACGACCCACGGGACTCTGAGCCTAAAGAACACACGGCGGCAGGCTGCTGGTAACTCCTGAAGGGGTAGCAGGTATTGGAACCGGGATGCAAGAGGATGTGGGTGGTGCTGGAAGCTTCCTGATTGTGTCAGAGGTGTGCATCTACAGACTGGGTTGCTGATGGTTTGGACTGAAGGTTGTATGGCTGCGGAGACTGCTGGAGCACTGAAGGCAAATCCATGGACACTCAGCGAGTCTGGGGCAGCTCTCTTTTTCTTCTCTTTCTCTGACTGTAAGGGGCACTGGGAAATTTCTGCTGTTAGTGAATCTTTGTCTGCCTTATGGTTGACTAAAGGAAATTCCTGGAATAAGACATTCTCCGTTTTATTACATGACAACAAAATAATGTTGAGTTTTTAAATCTTCTGCCTCTCACCTTGCACCATATAAATCTGCCTATTATAGCAGGTAAACAAGGAAGACTGTAGATGCTGGAAAACGGGAGCTTCACACAAAATGCCGTCCTAGTGAAAGGGCTCAGCCTGGAATGTTGACTGTCTCTTGGCCTCCACAGATGCCGTCTGACCCATTGAGTTCCTGCAGCATTTTGTGTGCTGATCCTGTTGTTGGAGGTACTATTGCAGAAGAATAGAACTGCCCCAGCACAACAAGGAGAAGTTTACTTTGTAAATCTAAGACACACAGTTTAGGGGGAGGTGGTTCAAGTTCATTGTCACATATACTAAGATGCCATGACAGAGTTTTGTGAGCAGACCAGCAGACATCTCATTTACAGGACACCAAGTAAGGCACAGTAGAGATGGATAAAAGTGCAGAGAGGGAGCAAAGACAACACAATTTCACTAGTTTGAGACTCATTCAGGGTCTGATAACAGCGAGAAAGAATCTGGTGGTGCGTGATCTTGCACTCGTGAATCTTCTTCCTGAGAGGAGTGGGGTATAGAGAGTAAGATGGTAGAAGTTGTGGACAGAGTTGATGGGGGAGGGGTGTGTTTGTGATGGGGAGAGGGTGTGTGCTTGTGAAGGGGGAGGGGGTGTGTGTGAATGTCTGAGCCTCATTCACAACCCTCTGCAGTTTTTTGCGGTGTTGGGCAGAGATGCATCCTGACAGGATGCTTTCAATGGTGCATCTGTAGACGTGGTTAAGAGATGCAGATGACACGTTGAATTTCCTCGGGCTTCTCAGGAAATAGGGGGACTGGTGTGCTTTCCTGGAGATGCTTGCCCCAAGGAAGTTTCAATTGTCTACTCTCTCCACCTCAGCACTCTTGTTGTGGTTTTGGGAGTGAGCTCTACCCCTTCTCTGGAAGTCTATAACCAGGACTTTCATCTTGATGGCATTGAGGGAGAGGTACCAAGGCATGTCCATCTCTCTCTGTCTTCTGTACTCCAATCTCACCCTGTATGGTAGCAGCATCTGAGAATATATGGATGGAGTTGGAGGTGGGTTTGTCTGTGTAGTCATGGGGGTACAGGGAGTACCATGGGGGACTGTGTATATACCTCTGTGGTGCCCTGTTTTTGAGTGTGTAGGATGTGCTGTCACCAAGGATGGCATGGTTAGCCTAGCGGTTAGTGCAACGTTATTACAGCGCCAGTGACCCGGGTTCAAATCTGGTGCTGTCTGTAAGGAGTTTCTACATTCTCCTCATGTCTGCATTGGTTTCCTCCGAGTGCTCCAATTTCTTTACACCATTTGAAACATATGGGGATGATTGGTTGATTGGGGTATTTGAGTGGCATGGGCTCATAGGGCAGAAGGGCCTGTTACTGTGCAAATGTCTAAATTTAAATAAATGAAAAATGATAATTTAAATCCTCACTGAGGGCTGCCTGCAGATTAGAAAATCATGGAGCCAGTTGCAGAGAAGAAGCTGCAGAGTGTCCTTGTCCTCAGCTGAGTGAAGGGAGATAGAACCTGCTGTGGACTTGTTTCAGCAGTATGCAAACTGGATTGGGTCAAGGGTGCAGATGGGCTGGAGTTCATGTAACCCATGACTGACCTCTTGGAGCACTTCATGATAGTGAATGTCAGAGCCACTGGTTGTAGTCATTTAGGCCTGTCATTACATTCTTCTGAGGCACCAGCATGATAGTTGCCTTCTTACAGCAGGTGGGTGCGTCAGCCTTTAGGAGAGCAAGGCTGAAGATGTTTGGATCACCTGCCAGTTGTTTGCACAGGCATGGAGGTCAGTTCCATGGACTCCACCTGATCCAGTCCCTTTCGGTGGAATCACTCTCCAGAAGGGCGATCTGACATGAGTAGCAGTGACCCTGAGTACAGGTATGCCCAAGGCAGGAGAGGTGTGCCCCACTGTCTCACTGGCCTCTTGCTCGAAGTGAGTGTAGATGGATAAGGCTCATCCAGGAAGGATATATTGAGGTTTCCTCTTCTGCCCAGCTTTTCTTTGTAGTCTTTGATGGTACATATGTCCTGCCAGGTGTCCATGAAGTTCCTCTTCCTCTGGAAGGCCACTCTGCCCATCATATTTCTACCAGGTCTTCAGAAGAGCTGAGCAATTAATCCCACTCTTTCCCTGGAGTCAAATATTTTTTTATCCTGTTTGCATTATACAATTCCCCTTTGAAAATTATACATCTTTTTTATATACTGTATATAGTCATTAAACATAAATCAACTTCTGTGAATAATTTGTGTGATTTGCCCTCAATTTTAGTTGTGTCTTCAGGGTTCTTGTGCAGTTTTTTAGCTCCTTGGTTACCGCCTCATTAACATGATGCTTTTAGTGATGTTGGATAAGAACATAAGAAACAGGAGCAGAAGTTGCCTATCTGACCCATTGAGTCTGCTCTGCCCTTCAATAAGATCATGGCTGACTTGGACGTGGAGACTCAGCTGCCTTTCCACCATAACCTTTAATTTCCCCTAATAAGCAAAAATCTATCTATCTCTACCTTAAATATATTTAATGAGGTAACCTCTACTGCTTCTTTGGGCAGAAATTTCCACAGATTCACTACTCTCTGGGGAAAAGCAATTCCTCCTCATCTCAGTTCTAAATCTACTCTCCCAAACCTTTAGGCTAAGTCTTCTAGTTCTAGCCTCACCTACCAGTGGAAACACCTTTCCTGACTCCCTTTCATCCTTTTATAGGTTTCCATGATATCCCCACTCATTATTCTGAATTCCAGTGAGTATAGTCCCAGGAGACTCAATCTCTCCTCAGAGACTAACTCCCCCTCTTCGGAATCAACCTGGTGAACCTCCTCTGCCCCACCTCCAAAGTTTCCTTTCTCCTTTCTCAAGTAAGGAGACCAGAACTGCCTGCCGTCCTCCCAGTGGAATAAGAGAAATGAGATAAGAGATGAACATGGACCAGAAACCATTGGATGTGACACAAGAGTCTGCAGACACTGTGATTGGAGTAAAAACACAATGCTGGAGAAAGTCAGCAGGTCAAACAGAGTACTTTATAGCAAAGATATAGACACCTTGATGAAGGTCTCAAGCCTGAAGCATTGGTTATGTATCTTTATCATTACTATATACCCGTTGACCTGTTAAGTTTCTCCAGCATTGGGGGTGATAACTCTTCTTCAAACAATGCCATGAGAACTTTGTCTATTTCAATGACAGAAGCTAGTTGCTCTGAATTTTTCTTTAATTTCTTTGTTTTTGATCAGCGACTGATCTGTTTTCCCTTTCCCCAGATGATCGCCATTCCTTTGTGAGGAAACAGAAGTACATCTTCAACATCAGTGGATTGGAGAAGGAAGGGCTGCTGGGTGCGGAACTGCGGATCCTGAGAACACGATCTGTGGATGGGAGGAGAGTGCGGGCTCCAGGAAATGTCTACACTCTCCGATTATCCAAATGCCCTGCAGACAGGCAGAAGTCCATTGTGGTCGACTCTCGCTCAGTTGACCCATTGGACACACCAAAGTGGGAGGTGTTTAACATTTGGAAGCTCTTCAGGATGTCCAGGAAGGAGCAGCCACTGACACAACTCTGCGTTGAAATGGAAGCCCTTGATAGGGGGAGGACAGTGGATTTGAGAAGCCTGGGCTTTGGTAGAGTGGGGAGAACGACCAAAGAGAAAGCCCTCCTGCTCATGTCTGGTAGGACCAATAAACGGGACTTGTTCTTCAATGAGGTCAAAGCCAGGTCTGGGCAGGATGACAAGACGGTTTACGACTTCTTGTTCAATCAGAGGAGGAAAAGGAGAGCTCCTCATTCTTCCCGCCAAACAAAAGGCAAGAAATCCAAGCCACGGTGCACACGAAGACCCCTCCACGTGAACTTTAAGGAGATGGGTTGGGATGACTGGATCATTGCACCATTAGATTATGAAGCGTATCACTGTGAGGGGGTTTGTGACTTCCCCCTCCGCTCTCACTTGGAACCCACAAACCATGCCATAATCCAAACACTCATGAACTCCATGGACCCAGAATCCACTCCCCCAAGTTGTTGTGTGCCAACAAAACTAAGCCCCATTAGTATTTTGTACATAGACTCTGCAAATAATGTGGTGTATAAACAGTATGAGGATATGGTGGTAGAATCCTGTGGCTGCAGGTAGCAGTAATGACATGCATGCTGGGGTTTGTACCAGATTGAGTATTGCAGGTACAGTTGGCTTCCTGGTAATGCCATTTGCCATCGAGACACCACAGGCTATTGTGAGTTGGAGATGGATGTTCCATGGTAGTAAAACTGCCGCTGAGGTTGAGGGAGCTCCACCGTTGCTTAAAATGAACCAAATAACCATGACATAACTCCCTCCATATGGCCCGTCTCTTTCCTGGAGGTATCTGGAGCCACTTATCTGAAGGCTCGTGAAGTGCGATGTTACAGTGTCACACAGCCATCACTTGATGCTTCCTTAACATTGGATAGGCAGGAGAGAGTTTGGGGTCAATCGGCGCTGGTTTAAGATGGATGGCTGTTGTTGTGGTTGGAAGGAGCAGTTAATCTGAGGTACAACTCCAACAAGATTCTTTAACTCAATGAAAATGTTACAGCATCACCTTCAAAGCAACCATTCATTGATCAGCTCCAGAGAGCTCAGTCTGCTGTGAGAGACATTCCCTACGGTATAACATTGGAATGGAAATGAGAGCAAATGTACCATCAACCATCTGCAGGTCTGAACCCTTCAAGAGGGTCTATTCAACTCTGATGCTGATGGGCAAGGCTTGTTGCTGGCAGTATAGGCCTCGGAATCTCCCTGCCTATAACATTCTCACCCCACTCACTGCCCAGAGGAGCAGGGCTCCCTATGTGAAGATGTAATTCTAGTGTCTCGATAAAGAGTCCTGACCTGAGACATTGATCACAGATGCTGCCTGACCTGCTGAGATGCTCCAGGTTCTCTCTGTTAACAGCTAGCAATTTGTATTAGATTTAATTCAATCCCTTTGTCTAGTCTTGTGGGTAGCAATGCTTGAAACAGCGGCCTTCTTAAGTTTTAAGCTTATTTGTCACATTATACCTAGTGCAGTGAGATGGGTTCTTCTCCGAGGAGGCTAACAGATTAGCTCTGATACGCATAGAGCCGTACAAAGCAGATGAGCCAAATTTACAAAGTATCGATAGAGTTTAGGGCAGCACGGGGTTAGCATAATGGTTAGCACAACACTATGACGGTGCCGGTGACCCTGGTTCGAATCTGGCGCTGTCTGTGAGGAGTTTGCACATTCTCCCCATGACTGAGTCTTTTTCCTTCAGTTTCCTTTCATGTTCCAATGACAAATGGGGTTAGTAGGTTAATTGATCACCTGGGGTGTATTTGTGGGATGGAAGATCCTGTTACCATGCTGTCTCTAAATTAACAAAATAAATTTAAAAATCAATTGTAACAGAGCAAGGGCACTGTGAGAGTACTGTTGTGGGGTTCTTTCAGGAGCCTGATGGCTGCAAGGAAGAACTGTCTTTAAGCCTGTTGGTGCATGATTTCATACTCTTGAGCCTCAATGGGAGGAGGGAGGACACCTGGGGTGAGGTGGGTCCTTCAGTCTGTTGGCTGCTTTGAAGAAGTGAACATTAAGAACCCACAAGTTTGAGAATGATTGTCAGTAGACCAGGATATCATTTGAATCTGCATATTCCAGGGGTCAAAGTAAAGGGCAATGGTCTTCGTCCAGTACAAAAGTAGACCAGATGTCTGGGAAGCATTCACTTGCTTGCATGTGCAGCTCAATCAACAAGAGCAAAGCAGCCTGCTTGACTGGTTCCTGAAAGAACTGTTGAACCATTGGTCTTCCTTCCTCACCAATACTGCACCATCCACATAAAGCATTGTGGATAGAACATAAGAATCAGGAGTAGAAATCATCTGACCCATCAAACCTACTCCACCATTCAATAAGATCGTGACTGCCCTGGATTCATTTACCTGCCTTTTCCCCATAATCCTAAATTCCCCTACTATTCAACATCTATCTTACTGTGTATTAAATATATTTAATGAGGCAGTTTCTACTGCTTCCTTGGGCAGACAATGCCATAGATTCACTCTTCTATGGGAGAAGCAGTTCCTCCTCATCTCTGTCCTATTCCCTCAAATCTTTAGATTATGTCCCCCCTAGTTCTAGACTCACTTCATGGAATCAACTGTCTTATCTATTCCTTCTATCATTTTGTGTTTCTATAAGATCTCTTCTATTTCTTCTATGTTCCAGTGAGTACAGTCCTAGATGACTCAATCCCACCTCAGAGCCTAACCCTCTAATCTCTGGAATCAATCTGGTGAACCTCTGCACCACATCCCAAGCCAATGTATCCTTTCTCAAGTAAGGAGACCAGAATTGCACGCAGTTCTGGTATGATCTCACCAGTCCCCTGTACAGTTTCAGCAGAACTCCCTCCTCTTTTTTTTTTTTTTTTTTTTTTTTTTTTTTTTTTTTTTAATTTTTTTATTTTTCACACCATAAATCACATTAGCCATGATATACACTATTTCTTTTCACACATATACAGTGACTTTTTCTCCCCCCCCCCCCTTTCCTCCCAAACCACCCCCCCACCCCCCCCTCATCCATTTTAGGTATACAATCTAGGTTGCATTAAGCCAGTCAGACAATGTTGTCATTCAACAAAATTACACCAGAAATTCTACTGAGTCCATTCTTTTCTTTCCTTCTCCTTCCATCAACTTAGGTAATGTTTGTCCCCGGTAGGTTTTCGCTATTGTATTTAATGTAAGGCTCCTATACTTGTTCGAATATTTCAATGTTATTTCTTAACCAATATGTTATTTTTTCTAATGGAATACATTTATTCATTTAAATTTGGTAGTTTCTTCCTTTTAATTTGGTTATGTATTCCATTAATATTTAAAGACATATAGTTCAGCGTAGCCCTTTTATATTTTGTTTATCTTCTCTTTCCGTTTTTCCATCATTACCTTTCCTCCTTTTCCATTTCTGTTTTCTTATTTTCAACTCTTTATAAGACAACATTCCTACAACATCTAACATTTTCCTTATTCTCCTATTTCTATCTTATTTATCCCCAATCTCCCCTTCACCTCCTGAGTTGTCCTTTATCCCTTGTCGGACAACCACATCTCCCCTCTCCATTTGGATTTGCGAATCCACTCGCAAGCGTCAACTGATTTTGCAGTGACCGCTATTTCCCCCCACCCCGCCTCCCCCAGAAAAGATTTCACTTTTCATATGTCACAAAGGTCCCTCTTTTAATTCCCTCCTTATTCTCTCTATTCCATTACCTTCCCTTATTAATTCTTGTCTATACTATCTATATTTTCCTCTAAGTACAGATACATTCATGTATGCTCATTGTCTCTATTCACTCTTATACCTCTTTACCTGCATACATATCAATCGTGATCATTTTTACTCTCATTACCCGTCTTCATCCCTCAGTCTATTTTTGTCTTTACCCACATACATATCAGTCGTGATCATTTTAACTCTCATTACCCGTCTTCCTCCCTCAGTCTATTTTTGTAATTGTTCTGCAAATTTTCGTGCTTCTTCTGGATCCGCGAATAGCAGAACTCCCTCCTCTTAAAATCAATCTGTTTAGCAATGAAGTCCAAAAATCCATTTGTCTTCTTGATTACCTGCTGTACCTGCAAAACTATTCTTGTGTGATTCATGCACAAGTACTCCCAAGTCCCACTGCACAACAATATGCTGCAGTCTTTCACTGCTTAAGTGATAGTCTGATCTGTTTTTTTTCCAAAGTGGATAATCATGCATTTACCAATTCTTTTTACTCAGTGGTTACTCACCCAGGGTCAACAGAGAGGACCACCCCAATCTGCCCCTTTCTGTCTCCTAGAAGGTCAAGGTCAGCAGGCACAAGACATCACTGCTCCTGCAGGTTGCTCTCCAAACCACACACCACCCTGACTAGGAAATACATCGCTGCCCTCTTCATTACCACTGGGATTAAACCCCCAGGCAACCTCGCCGACTTTACCTCCAGAAGCAGATGCATAAGAACCACTTTCTCAGTGGCAAAGAAGGAAGGGTAATAAATGCTGGGTTTTCTGATGATGCCCAGACTCTAGAGCAGCCAATCTCAACCTTTCTTTTGACTGTGTCCCTTTAGGACTCTGCTCAAAGTTTATGGGGCCCTTCCCTGTGAAGCAGTCATTTAGGTAGTTTCTTCTGAACTTTTCTCCTACCAATGACATAAAAATATATTTTTTAATGATTTCAGTCCGGCTGTTCTAAAGTAATGAATATATTCATAAATTCATCCACTGAGGGATAAGGGAAGGGGACAAAAATCGAAGGGAGGCCAAGCCATCATTCACTCACCATCTCTGCAAGACACTTCAAGTGAAGGACCATTAGCCTGTTCATTGGAGAATGAAGAAACAAGAGAAGGCGGATGCTGGAACCTAGAGCAGAATATACATCACTGAATGAACTCAGAGGATCAAGTTGCGTCTGTGAAGGGTTGCGGCGGGGGGTGGGGGATGGGAGACATTGTCAATGTGTTAGGACTGAGTGGAAAATGAAGGCAGCCAGTTTAAAAAGAAGAGGTAAGATAGGACGTGTTAGATGGACTGAGGAAAGGGTGATGAGCAGATGGAGGCAAACGGGGGGAGGCGGAGTGATCATTGAGACAGCTGCTGGACTGTGTCAAGCAGAGACACAAAGGAAGTCATAGAGAGAAAGCAGTGAGGGAGGACTCACAGGACTCTTGGAGAACAGAGGTGGAAAACATCTTCAAAGATGACATGCTTTGAAGGGACTTTGCAGTGAAGTAATAGTGGAGACACAAGAGACCTGAACCTTTCTTGTGTGTTCCATAGAACCATAGAACATTATAAGCTCTCTCTACCTTCCCACTTCCTACACAATGATCCATCTGTTCATCATCCTTCATTTCTCCTTACTCCACCAATCAACTGCCTTGTGCCTTCCACTCTTTTTTATATAGACACTCTTCGCACTCTCAGTCTAGATCCCGAATTATCGACATTTCCTTTCCACCCAATGCACACACCCTGTTCACAGTTTCTGCTCAAACAACTGCCTTCCAGATGCATGGATAGATCATAAGAACATAAGACAAGGGGTAGGAATAGACAATTTGGCCTGTCGATCCTGCTCCACCATTCAATGAGATCATTGCTCATCTCCAGCTTTCTGCCTTTTCCTCATATCCCTTAATTCCTTTACTATGTCTTAAATATATTTGCTGAGGTCACCTCCACTACTTCCTTGGGCAAAGAATTCCATGGATTCACCACTCTCTGGGAGAAGCAGTTCTTCCTCATCTCCATCCTAAATTGACTCCCCCGAATCATCAGGCTATGTCCCCTAGTTCTAGTCCCATCTCATGGAAACAACTGTCTTGTCTCTGTCTTATCTATTTCTTTTATCATTTTATATGTTTCTATAAGATTCCTTCTCAGTTCCTGTGAGTACAGTCTCAGACGACTCAATCCTTCGTCATAGGCTAACCCCCTCATCTCTGGAATCAATCTCTGCACTGCTTGCAAGGCCAGTACACTCTTCCTCAAGTAAGGAGACCGGAACTGTACATAGTATCCAAATGCAGCCTCACCAGTACTTTGTACAGTTGCAGCATAACCTCCCTGCTCCTAAACCCAATCCTTCTTCCAATGAAGGTCAACATTCTATTTGCCTTCCTGATAGCCTCAGTATTGGAAGAGCTTAGGAAGATACAAACTAAATGCAAGCAAACAGGACTAGGCCAGAATGCCAACTTGGTGGGCATGGACTAGTTGGGAAGAAGGCCTTCTCTGGGCTGTGTGGCTCTATGACTATTTCGCAATTGGAAACAAATGGCAATTGGAGACACTGTGACCTTCAGCAATTCCATGTATGGAAAGTTTAGAGACCAGGGTGGAGATCCTGGCACATGTAACCATGGCTATGTTGTGGAAAAGACAATGGCTGTCACTGAATCTCCTCACCTCCAATTTGATGATGTTCTGGGAATGTTATATGTGTCCAAAAGACTTCCTACGTTGATGATTATCAGATGTGTTGGTCACTCAAGGGGTTTGAGGAGTGGCTCAGAGATCATTTTTAATAAAGGTGAGCACTGGACTTCTATCTCAAGGGTTGAGAAAGTCGATGGTGGGAAATCCTGCTTCACTGGTACAGAGCATTGGTTAATCCTATCAAACCTCTTCTGCAAGCAAGAAATATGAAGCTGGAGGAACTTCATGAGTCAGGAAGCATCTATGGAGAGAAATTGACAGTCATTGATTTGGATCAAGATCCTTCTTTGAGACTAAGGTGGGAACAGGAGATAGCAAGCTTAAAATGGAATGGGAGGGAAGAGGGGGAAGGCTGGGGAAGACCTAGGCAAGAAGAAGGTGAGTGAGGTGGAGAAGACAGGTAGGGGAGGACAGCACCAGGAAGAGTAAATGAGCACTTAAAGGACAGATGGAACCAGTGGAACCAGATGCAATTGGTCTTCCTCTCCAAGGGGTCAGGATGAGCTGCTTTTATCCCAGTTCTATGAGTTCAGAGATTACTGATGAGGTTTCTTCCACAGATGGGACAGGAGGTGCCTGACAATGTGAGCAAGTGCGTAGGTTGTGAGCTGATGGACTCCTTCTGCAGAAACTCTATCTGCTCCCAATGCATGGACTAGGATGGTGGGTTTTTTTTTAACCGGATTTGGTCCCATTGCTTGGATTAATGGAGACATAAGTTCAAATCCCGTCAAGGTAGTGATGGCAATTAAAATACATCTGGAAATTTTACTTTATAAAAAGCACATCCAATTCATTCTCAGCCTTTAGATTAAGGGCATATCAACAGTGGTTGACTTTGAACATCCTTCGAAACAATTCAGGGAGTTCAGGGCAAAGGAGAGAGGGTGATGCCAATACCCTGTAAAAAGTCACAAGACATCACTGCTCAACTCTGTGCTCCATTTCATGATTAGCTTAGCTGCCATTGGGAATGTGGCCTTCAGATGGTCTGAAGTGCTGGCCTGCCCTGTGAAGTCAACTCGAAAACTGTACAGAGCTTGCTTTGGGAGCCACAGGTTTAATAAATGCGTGCTGGAATGAAATCAGATTATGTGAATTGTTTACTGTGTGTATGATAAGGAACCTGTTACTTGCTCATAAATGTTACTGTAAATTTGAAGTTGTCGCAATTTTCCTGAATTCATGTACTGTACCACACAACAAAAAGAAAACAAAAGGGGTATATGAGATGTTTTTAAAAAATGACATTGAATGCAGAGAATCTTAAATAAAAAAAATACACAAAATGCATCGAATTGCAAGGTCATGACAAATCTAACTGGGGTGAATCGAGGGAATCTGCCCCCATGAGCAGATGGGGCAAAGCACAGATTTAATGATTGGTGTAATGGATATTGGCCAAGGTGAGGACAAAAGGCAGGGTCACCATGATCTGGACTTTTATTGCCTAATGAGACAATGGAAACACAGTTAGGGGGTTCTCAAAGGGAATTGGTCAGGTGTGTGAGAGAAAGCTGGGACTGAGGAGATTGTTTTAGAACCAGAATGGATTCTATGGGCTGAATAGCGTCTGCCAGTGATTCTATTAATTTATGCAGGCTATCTGGCCTATCTAGGCTCTTCCAATGTTTTCAACTTCTCCTCTCATTTATCCTTCATGTTTATCCGTCTTTCTCTCAAATATATCTTCGTTGTTCATCTTGACTGAGCGAGTTCCACATTACACCATTCTGCACAATTAATTCTCCAGTATTCCAGAAGACCATGAGACATAGAAGCAGAAATAGACTATTCAACTCTCTGCCCCACCAGTTAATCATGAGCTGATCCATTTTCCCACACAGCCCCACTGCCCAGCCTTCTCCCCATAACCTTGATTCCCTGGCTAATCAAGAACCTATCAATCTCTGCCTTAAATAGAACCAATGGCCTGGCCTACACAGCTGCCCATGGCAACAAATTCTACAGATTCACCACTCTCTCTCTGAAGAAATTCCTCCACATCTCTGTTAATCCTGAAGTTGTGCTCTCTTGTCCCAGACTCTCGCACCACGGTAAACAACCTTTAGATCTTCCCTGTCCATGCCCTTTGGACTTATTGCTGACAATATTTTATAATAGAACAGAGAATAGTACAGCATGGGAACAGACTCGTTGGCCCATCAAGCCTGTGCCAAACATGATATCAAATTAAACTAAGTCCCTTCCTTGTCATATGATCCATATCCCGCCAACCCGATGTACTCGTGAGATTATCAAAGAAGCCTTTTAAAGACGACTATTGTATCTATTTGCACCACTACTCCTGCCTGCCAGTTCCAGGCTCTGTGTAAAAAATTTGTCCTTCACATCTCCTTTAAACCTCTCCTCCCTGTCTCCTCACCTTAAGTGCATGTCTTTTAGTATACATCATTTTTACCTTGGGAAAAAATTTCTGATTCTCATAATTTTATAAACTTCAATGAGGTTGCCCCTCAGCCTTCGATGTTCCAGAGAAAACAACCCAGGTTTTTCCAAACTCTCCCCAAAGCTTTTACCCTCTAATCTCTTCTGTACCCTTTCCAAAGCCTCCACATTCTTCTTGTATAGCACTCAATAATCCAAGTGTGGCCTAACGAACTTTTAAATAGATACCAAAGTTTTATATGTTGATCCCTTATTCTAGTCTTCTGCAGGATTTACATTTAAAAAAAAATTAGACATACAGCACAGCACAGTAACAGGCCATTTCAGCCCATGAGCCCATACTGCCCAATTACAACCAATTGATTTACAACCCCTGGTACGTTTTGAAGGGTGGGAGGAAACTTGAGCCCCCGGGTGAAACCCTCACAAGACACAGGGAGAACAGACAGATAGCACAGGATTCAAACCTAATTGCTGGTGCTATAACAACGTTGCATTAACCAGCACACAAAGCGTGCCACCCCAATTTATCAACCCTCTGAAGGAGAAAGTGCAGCGTGATGCTTCAGGTTGGATCCTTGCCTGAGATGCTTCCTTGAATCTCAACTCTAATTGTTCCACCCTTCGTGTCTGCTACCAAGGTCCTAAGCTTTGGAACCTCTTCCTCATCCTCTTTGGCTTCTTCAACATTAAGAATCCACTCTCTGACATGCTCTTGAAAATCCATATTTTAACTTTGATAGTTCTTTGATAGGGATGTCAGGTTCTACAGAAATGCAGTTTGCCATTGTTGCCTTGAATTACCCACATGCCAACCCTTCTAACCAATGCTGTCAAACAGAGCAGATCTCCAGCACAAAACTGTGAGAAAGTGTAGAAGCTTTGCCTTGAGCCAAAAGCCTGAGAGGCAGAATGTTTTTCATAATTCTAGTTCCAATATTAAACTGAGAAATTGTCATGACTTCAGCCTTAAGCTTAGTAAATTTGGGGGCTTCAAATAAACATTCAATTTGGTGCAGTAATATGTAGCTGTTTTTATTTCCAACCCTACTTCCGTCAAAGAATTAAAACAGCACAGGAGAGAACTTGTCTTGTAATTGCTGCAATGTGCTTTCCCCCAGCAGGGGCGACTTTGGAATGTCGTCTACAATAGCAAAAGGCATACGTAATCAAGTGGAACAGTTCCAGGACTTCACTGGAGAGAAAATGGGATTTGTACAATTGGAACAGAGGTTACCAGGGATGTGATTCCTTTAGCTTGCCTCCCTCTGATCCCATTTTCTAAACATCTCCTGGCTGTATACATTGCCCCAAACCCCGTTGGACTCAGTTCAAGGACTATCCCACTCATGGAGAATGGTCCCCAAGTGCTTACCATTACCACTTCTCCTTGTGTCTCATCTCTCAGCAATCAGAACACTGTCCTGCCCCAAGGATCATGTCTAGTAGCTCTCTAAGGGGCATACTAAACTTGATTTGCATGTTTAATTCCCCATTTCTAATTGCCCTTGAGAAGCTGGAGGTGAGCCACCTTCTTAAACAACTGCAGTTGTTCTGGTGAAAGTGCCCCCTCGGAACTGTTGGGCAGGGAGATCTGGGATTTAGACCCAGTGAAGAGGAAGGAACAACAATATATTTTCCAAATCAAGGCAGTGTGGGACTTGAGGGAGGTATTTTGAAGTATGCACTGTGGTCATGGAGAGATAAATGGCACAGCAAGCTCCCACAAACACAAATCTGATGCTCACTGAACCATTTGGTTCCATGAAGAAGATTAAGCATTGACTAGGAGGAACTCTAAATTGTGCCATGGATTTTTTACATCAGAGGGGATGGGTATTTTAATATCTAAAGAACATCCGGTCTATTGTGAAATTGGCACCTACAGCCTCCCAACTCAGAGGAGGGAGGACCTCTCTCTGACACACAACGTCTCCTTGCTCTTCAACCTTTTTTCATTACATTTACTTTTATAGACATACAGCATGTTAACAGGCCCTTCTGGACCACAAGCTCATGCTGTCCAAATACACCAATTAGGCTACAATCCCCCTGCATTTTGAAGGGTGGGAGGAAATCGGAGCACCTAGAGATAACCCACAGAGACATAAGGAGAACGTAAAAATTCTTTACAGATAGCACCGGATCAAACCCAGGTCACTGGCGCTGTAATAGTGTTTCACTAACCACTATGTTAACCGTGCTACCCCAAATTCTATTTTTCTCATTGCAGAACATACTGAGATTTATATCTTCCTTGTCTTTGCTCCCCATTCTTTACCTACCTCTCTATTGTTATTTCCATCAGATCCACATAGAAGCATCCACAGTTGTACATCACTCCTCTGAAAGCAAGGTTAGCTATAAGAGAGTTCATTCTATTGGAAAATACTTGTCGATAGACCACGATGTATTCAGGTCTCCCTTGATGATGACCACATTCACTACATAGATTGTGTACAGTGTCATAGAGACATAGAGATATACAATGCAGAAACAAGCCCTTCAATCAAATTCAAGTTCAAGTTTTTATCATATATACCAAACATGCAGTGAGAAAGTTTGTGAGCAGTCTAGGTAGATTTCCCAGGCATAGTACAGAAAATACAAAACTGCAGAAATGCAGAGTTACAGAGAGAGATCAGCTGGTACAGAACAAAGAGAGTATAATTTACTAATGTGAGGTTCATTCAAGAGCCTGTTAACAACATGAAAGAAACTGTCCTTGAAAATGGTGGTGCATGATTTCACACTCGTGAATCATTTTCCTGATGGGAGGACGGAGAAGAGAATGTGGAAGGGGTGGGATGAGTCTGTTAATGTGCTGGCTGCTTTTCCAAGGCAGTGGGAAGAAGTTATAGTTGCAATGGTGGGAGGGCATTCATGTGAAGGTCTGAGCTTTGTTCACAGCCTTCTTCTGCAGTCTGCACTCACCCTACATTAATCACACTTTTATTTTATTATTCCCACACTCTCATCAACAAACTCAAAATTCTATCAGTTACCGATGCTGGGGTAAACTACATTTATTCCACCAATCCGCATGACTTTGTGATGTGGGAGAAAACTGGAGCACCCAGCAGAAACTCACATAGTATCAGGGAGAATCCCACAGCAAGAGCCTGAGGTCAGGATCGAACCTACGACCAAGCAAAGCAGCGGGATGCCGAGTTTGACATTAGGTACCCCAAGGACTGGGGAGAAGGACTCTGGATTCACGAGATAGACTGACCTTGACCTTGCTTGAACAAACTGAAAAATAGTGGAGGCGCACAGGGGTGTGCAGATGCTTGAATCTAAAGCTAAACATCGTCTGCTGCAGGAACTCAGCAGGTAAAGTAGCATCAGTGGGAGACTAAAGAATAAAGAGTTCCGTCTCAAAACATTGACCATTCTTTTGCTCCTACTGATGCTGCTCGACTCACAGAGTTCCTGCAGCAGATTGTGTTTAGAGAAACCACTGGGCTTGTATTGTAGGTCATCGAGCAGTACTAACAATGCAGAGCTTATGCAGACAACCTGTGCCTTCTAAGATTTTCTAGGTTTCCACTTGCAAATTACACTACATAAGCACATGGGAAAAGTCTGTGCAAAGCAGGCCAAGAATATCAGGCTTCTTTGCAGAATACTTCCTTTTCCAAAAGGAATATTGTTAATAACCACAGGAAAAAAATCTGTGCTTGTCTACCTCGATTCCAAGCACACTTCAGAATCCAAACCCTTCTTTGTGTTTATAAAAACACCCTCCTCCACTCTATTGAAGGAACTCAGCCTTATTTTTCATGATATACCTAGGTGTAGTTATTTTAGACAAACTTTGTGCTTTACATTTTCACATTCTTCCATGTGAGAAACCATTAAAAATACTCATTAAAGCAGCCACAAAGTAGCCTTGAGAGGAAATAGCACTATTTGCAGTTGGGGAGTGGAGGAGAGTGGGAAACAGCCAGTAATAATATCAAAAGATGCAGCCTCAAGGAGTTACCCCTGATTGGGACATGCCAAGTTAGATTGCTTCCCAGCCTTAAAGAAACAGTCCCACCATAGGTCTTTCGGGATGTTGAAATATCACAGGAGCTAGGCCACTCCCAGTTCTCCCTCTCTTCCTCATCCATCTTTCCTCTAGCACTCCACCCCCCTTCCTCTCCATTCACAGAGCTATTCCCCTCCCCCTGTGCTCTCCCTCCCTTATCCCGTCTGTGGGCCTTTGCTCCTCTCCCTGCCCCTCCCCCCCACTATTTTATCCAGGGACCTGCCTACATTTTGCTCAAACTTTGATGAAGGGTTCAAGCCCGAAACATTGGTTATTTGTTCAATTGAAATTGAGACATACAGCAAGATAATAGGCCCTGTGCTCGTGCCACCCAATTACACCCATTTAACTTAGAACCCCCAGTATGTTTTTTGAACAGTGGGAGGAAACTGGAGCACCCAGAAGAAACCCAAGCAGACATGGACAGTGCAGGATTTGAACCGAACATTGGTACTGGAACAGCATTGCTCGAACCGATCTCTCCTCAGAGGCTAACCCCCCTCATCTCCAGAATTAACGTGGCGAACCTCCTCTGCATCACGTCCAAAGCCAGTAGATTCTTTCTCAAGTAAGGAGGCCAGAATGGCCTGCAGTGTTCCAGATGCAATAAGGAAAATGAGATAAGAGGTAAACATGGAGCAGAAACCACAGGCTGTGAAGTAAAACACAAAAGTTCTGCAGATGCAGTGATTGAAATAAAAGCAGAATGTTGGAGAAACTCAGCAAGTCAAACAACATACTTTATATGGCAAAGATACAGATACCCTGATGAAGGTCTAAAACCTGAAATGTTGGCTAAGTACCTTTATCTTTGCGACTTAAAGTACACTGTTTGACCTGCTGAGTTTCTCCAGCATTGTATTTTTACTTGAAGAAAGACTGTTCAGTTCAGGAATCCCTTCATCTCTCTGTGGCCCTATTCCTCTCTGGTGTCTGTGGAGGCCAAGTCAATGGGTATATATAGTAGATAGGTTCTTGATTAAGGAATCAAGGGTTATGGGGAGTAGGCAGGAGAATGGGGTTTAAATGGAGAGCCAATCAGCCATGATGGTGGGCAGACTCGATGGGTCAAATGACCTAATTTTGCTCCAAAGTCTTGTGGTTCTTTGGTCTCTCTCTTCCAACTTATGGCATGGTTAGTGTAGCGGTTAGCAGTTAGTGAAATGCCAGTGATTGGGGCTGGGGTTCAAAACCCACGGGGTCAGTAAGAAGATTGGGTGTTATCCCTATGTCTTTGTGGGGTTTCCCCGGGGATTCTGGTTTCCACCCACTGTTCAAAATGCACCGGGAGTTGTCGGTCAATTTGGTGTAATTGGATGGTATGGGCTCGTGGTCAGAAAGGGCCTGTTACCATGCAGTGTGTCTAAAATGAAATTCTCTGAAGATCCATCTCTTGAGTTCACCGAAGTTCCAGCTTCTTGCTCTCCACATTTACCCTACCTTCTCTGCTGGACATCCCAGCAACTTGCTTGAGGAAACATTACAGAGAGCAGAAGATCCAACTGGCAAAGATGAGTGTCCAGATGCTGTCATCCACAACCAGCAGAGAGGCGCGCTGCCAGGAGTCAGATGTTTCCAGCTGCAAATGTGCAATTCACGATGCAAATATACTTCACCAAACACTTTCAAGAATTTGGCTGATTCTGTCAAATTATGTTGCTCGGCTGAGGAAAAAAGGAAACAGGAGGAGGCCATTCTGCCCCTTGAGTCTGCCTTTTCATTAGATCACAGCTGATATAACAGCACAGCAGAGGAACAAGCCTTTTGGCTCATAAGATCTGCGTCGAAAATGATGCCAAATTAAACTAAATCTTTTCTGTCTGCAAATGATTCATACCCTTCCATTTCCTGCTTATTCATGGGTCTATCTAAAAGCCTCATAAACATTACTATTGTATCTGCTTCCACCACTACTCCTGGCAGCATGTTCTAGGCACCCACCCCTCCCTGTGTTAAAATCTTGCTTTATACAACTCCTTTAAACTTTCCCCCTCTCATCTTAAATGTATGCCCTCCAATATTTGACCTTTTCATCCTGGGGAAATGATTCTGACTGTCCACCCTATCAATGCCTCTCATTATTTTGCAAACTTCTCTCAGGACTCTCTCCAGAGAAAACAACTCAGGTTTGTCCAATCTTTCTCCATAGCTCACACCCACTAATCCAGGCAGCATCTTGGTAAATCTCTTTGATATCCTTTCCAAGGTCTCTACATCCTTTCTTCAATGGGAGGGGGGAACAGAATTGCATAAAGTACTCCATGTGCCACCTAACCAAAGTTTTATACATGTCTCCTTTACTCTTGTACTCGATACCCTGACCAATGAAGACAAGCATACTGTGTTCCTCTTTGCACTCTATTTATTTGGCCACATTCAGAGAGCTGTGGTTTGGATCCCCCCAGGTTCCATTGTACATCAGTGCTGTAAAGGTTCTGCTATTAACAGCCATTCCTTTACATTTCATCTCCCAAGGTGCACCACCTCAGATATGCTTAATGCAATTCCATCTGATGTGAATCCTAACCCTATCTACCTGTCCCAGTTCCACATTCTTTAAGATCTTAGTGAAACAGAATTCTATCACTTCTTTTATAGTTGAATCCCAGACTCCTTGAATTACAAATTGGCTTCAAAGCACAGAATACTGATGAATGTGCTTGAGATCGACTCAGATGCAAACAGACCCATCTGTGGCCAGTCTGATCTGTCCTGAATGAGCATTTTAACTCAGTCATCATCTCTGCACATGTCTCCTCCCCTCCCCACCTCTCTCTCTCATCTGCTTCTAATGGCCTGTTGGAGATCACGTACACCAAGCTTGAACCCTACACATATATGTAGTCGGAGGATGCCTCAGTCAGGGTATCAAAATTCATAGGTTTCATAGTTATACTGCACATACCCTTCAGCCCAACCAAGCTTGTCCTATTTGCCTGTGTTCAGCCATTATCTCTCAAGTTTTCTTCTCCATGCTCCTTTCTAAATGTTTTTCAAATGTTTCCTTTGTCCACCCATGTTAGATTCCATTTTCCAGACCTTGGCCTACTTTTCCAATTCATCTGGACCGAGTTGTAATTTTAACTTTTTAAATTTAAATTTAGACATACAGCACGGTAACAGGCCATTTCGGCCCTTGAGTCCGTGCCGCTCAATTTACACCCCATTAGCCTACACCACCAGTACATTTTTGAAAGGAAGGAGGAAAATGGAGCCCCCAGAGAAAACCCATGCAGACACGGGGAAAATGTAATATTATGAGCCCAGAGGACCCCAAAACCCCGCAGCAATAGAAATTCACCAAGACAAATGGTTACTTAAACAAAAGTTGCTTTTAATTATCTTTAAACATGAAAACAGGATTAAACTTTAACTTATTACTATTAACTTAACTTAAGCCAACTTAACCCCTTTCTAATTCTAAGCGCATGTGTATGTAATCTGTATGTAAGTTCAGAAAAGTTATTTGATTCACAGTCGAATCTCACTTCTCACTCCTCTAAGTTTACTGGTATCAGGCAATTCTTATACTGTGCACTGAATTTAACATTTATGAATTTCACCAGGCTTTGATACTTAAAAGGTAAATGATTACCACTCAGGAAGGTTCTTGTTGGTTTTCAGAGAGATATTTGTTGCTCGTTGGACACCCACAACTGATTCCTTCTGAACAGCCACTTCAGTGTCTTGCCAAAGAAACTTGCCTCATCAGGGTTTTCCAGATGATAACCTCTTTCTTGTAGGTCACCACAGAGTTCCTTTTTCCCCCCCATTATTTCAAGTAAAACATTATGCAGCCAGTCCTCTCCTCTTGTATGGACCACAAGGGCTTTGACTAGGCTGAACAAAGAACTCACAACCCATCTTCAAAATGGTGGGTTTCCACAAGCTTGATAGCTTGTCATGTTCCAATCCCAGCAGCTGTAGAACTGAATTCTCTCTCTCAGAGAAAACCACACGACCCTCTTAGAACTGCAAGCTGCAGACAGACTGTGGCACCGGACCCAATCTTCCGAGTTCATTCATCTGTTGCTTTCCAAAACAATAATCCATTACTCCAACTTGTGAAGTCCTTATAGGCATTCTTCAAAGTTTTTGTGAAGGCACTGGAAGCCTGGACTGTCTGGTTTGAGCAGAGCTCTGGCATTTTAAATGAGATCTGTTTTGAAGTATTTGTTTGTGACCTACACTAAAAAACCAGCTACAATTTATCTCCTTTTAAAACATATCTATATACAATATAAAATATAACATAATCCATCACAGTACAAACTCCTTACAGATAGCTCAGGATTCGAACCCTGGTCCTGATCGCTGGCGCTGTAAAGGCATTGTGTTAACCTCTATGCCAATCTTGTCAGAAATGCCGGGGGTGAACTCAGGAGTAGAAGCATAAAGCTCTTTCTTAACATAAACCAAACTTCAGCCTGGACAATATTTTCCATCCCCCTGTTTGCCATCACACTTGATCTTGACCTTGATGATACATTCATTAGAAACAGTTCAATTGCCCCAAGAGGTTCATATCGGCCCATTGCAGTTCTGGGCTGACACTGGCACCAGTGAAAAGGACACATGTAGAGAGAGGACATTGAGTCAATGCACCGTCTGCTCTCCCAGCGGGGCCTTAACAGATCCAATGCACAGTGAAACTACATTTGGTTTTTAAATATCGGAAGGATCAGGATCAGAATTTATTGTCATGAACATGTCAGGAAATTTGTTGTTTTGCGGCAGCGTCTCGGTGCAAATATTGCTATAAATTACATTTAAAAGATAAATAAATTACTGTAAAAGAGAAAGTGAGATTGTGTCTGTGGTTCATTGTCCATTCAGAAATCTGATGGCAGAGGGGAAGAAGCTATTTTTTTGTAACTGGGTGTTCATCTGCAGACTCCTGTACCTTCTTCCTGATAGTAGCAATGAGGAGAGGGCATGGCCTGGGTGGTGAGGGTCCTTGATATTAGTGGTTGCTTTCTTGCAACACCACATCTTGTAGATGTCCTCAACGGAGTGGAGTCTGATGCCCTGATGGTGCTATCCTAGTACACAACCCTCTGTATCCTCTTCCTGTCCTGTGCATTGGGTCCCTCCATACCAAACGGTGATTCAACCAGTTATAATACTTTCCACGGTACACCTGTAGAAATTTGCAAGACATACCACATCTCCTCAAACTGCTCACGAAGTATAGCCGCTGGTGAGCCTTTCTCATGTTTTCATATAATTTCATTTAAAATAAATTACTCACAGCATGGTAAAAGCTGATTCTGGTCCATGAAACCCATGCTGCCCAATTAACCTACAATCCCTATGAATTTGAAGGGTGGGAGGAAACCAGAGAACCCGGAGGAAACCCACGCAGTTCCCATGAAGATGTTACAAACTCCTTGCAGGCAGCATCCATTTTGAACCTGGGTCGCTGGTGCTGTAATATCTATGCACAATTCTGTGCACATTTCTGATCATCAAGTTTTTAGAAAGATGTCATTAACCTGGAGAAGATGCAGAAAAGATTCATGAGAACTTTGGGTGGCACAGTTGACATAGAGACGAGCGCAATGCCGTTGCAGCGATCAGGTCTGGGGTTCAAATCCCGAGCTGTCTATAAGAAATTTGTACGTTCTCCATGTGTCTGCGTGGGTTTCCTCCAGGTACTCTGGTTTCCTCTCACCATTCTTCTGTACGCATACAACCAGTGAAAACAGCATTTCTCCAGATCACGGTGCAAACACACACACACATAATACATGTTTCACCCAGCACATAATAATCACATGCATACATAAAAATATAATATAAAATAAATATGTACAATTATTCCAGAATAATTTACTTAATTTCATTAATAAGAGAACCAAGGTTACAGGATGCCGTTCATCAATCTCACAGCCTGCGGGAAGAAATTATCGGTATTTCTTGGCAGCCCTGATTTTGATGTAAAACACAAAGCCTGCAAACTCAGTGATTGTAGTAAAAACACAGAAATGCTGGAGGAACTCAGCAGGTCTCGCAGCGGCCATAGGAGGTAAAGCTATATTACCGATGTTTCGGATCTAAACCCTTCTTCAAGGTATGAGCGCTTACTCATACCATGAAGAAGGGCTCAGGCCTGAAATGTTGGTCATAAACAGTATCTTTACCTCCTATGGCCGCTGTGAGACCTGCTGAGTTCCTCCAGCATTTTTTATTTTTGTACCTCTTTCTTGATGGTGGTTGGTCAAAGATACTGTGTGATGGATGGTAGGGATCCTCACTAATTTGTCCAGCCTATTTAAGACACACTCCTGGTGAATGTCATCCATAGAGGAAAGGGAGACCCTAGTGATCTTCCCCGTCATTTTGATGACCCTCTGTATTGAAGGTATAAGATATCTGAGAAATATCTCAAAGTACTTTAGAAACAGTAAAAGGCCAACTGGTGTGGAGGAGTCAAGAAATGTATCGATTGAGATGGAGAGATCATTAAAAACCAGGAGAAGGGTTGGAAAGCGGGGTTACTGAGAGCACTGGTTTCTGCACGTGGCTGGAGCAGAGGCTGGTAGAGTACCAAAAGCTGCAGTCTTGAGCAGTTGAATTGCTGGAGGGACCCAGCAGATCAGACAGCATTTGTGTGTAGAACTGGTCAGTTGCAGGTCGGGACCCCTCTAAATTTTAAATTGATAAAGTTTAAATTTAGATATATAACACAGTATCAGGCCCTTCCAGCCCACGAGCATGCTACCCAATTAGACCCAATCAACCTTTAATCCCCCATTTGAACAGAGGGATGAAACCAAGCATCCAGAGGAAACCCACACAGACATGGGAAGAATGTACATACTCCTTACAGACAGCACCAAATTCAAACCTGGTTGCTGGAACTGTAACCGCTACACTAACCATGCCTCCCTAAGAGGGCAGAGGCATTGGTTTGATGGAAAGCTGGACACCAAGGTTTGAGATCAGCTTCTGGGAACAAAGGAGGTGATTATATGGGAAGAGGCAGCGTGATCCACTACTCGGTGTCTCGGAAAGGACTTTCTTCCATTTCCTTTTTTTCTCCTTTTATTTACAAGATGGTGTCAAAACACTCTTTGCAAGTAAAGGAAACCTCACTGTATCTCAGTACACCTGACAATAATGAATAAATCTAAACCTAAAGCACTCAAGGGATGTGACTTCTTTGGAGGGGGTTCACCAGAGAGGTTATGTTCTGAGGAGCTTTTCATAGATTCTTAGAAAATAGGAGCAGGAAGAGGCTATTCAGCCCTTCAAGCCACCAGTTAACACGATCATGGCTGATCATGTGATCCAAATCCAATATTCCTCGTTTTTCTGCATATCCCTTGATCCCTTTAGCCACAAGGGGGCTCATCCAGGTCCCTAAAGAACATATCTAATGAACTGGCCTCAGCATCTTTCTGTGACAGGGTGTTCCACAAGTTCATTGGTCTCTGAGTGAAGAGGTTTTTCCTCATTTCACTCTTAAACGGCTTCTACCTTCATGTTCGACTGTGACCTCTTGTTCTGGATTTCTCCAATATCAGAAACATTCTTCCTAGATCTTTCCTACAATTTTTACATCTCAATAAAATCCCTTCTTATTCTTCTAAATTCCAATGTGTATAACGCTGGTCTATCCCAGGGATCAGTGTGGTGCACCTTCACTGCACTCTCTGTTGGTGTTGTATAAACCAGGTTAGGCTCCTCCAGTTTCAAAGTTTAAGGGATCATCTGGCTGAGATGATTTAACAGAGAAGCAGGATGGAATCTTTGCTCCTGGGGAAATGGAGAAAGTTCCAGGTCAAGGAGGATGAAACTCATTCAGGAGACAATTCTACACATGCAAGTGGGACCATCCTGCCATCTGGGGCTCTCAGATGGAAACGTCAGAGGTGAAACTGATGGGCAGTGTGCTGAGAAATGTCAGTTTAAGCGTGTGGGCAAGATCAAGATGCAGTGCAGCCATGATTGGGTCGAGGGGCTGATCCAGGATGGAAGGACAAATGGCTTCTTCCCTTCCCTCTGAATGTGCTGTCCCACCCCAATGAATTATTCTGATTTCGGATTTTCAGATTTCAGATTTATTGTCAGAGTACATATGTGACATCACATTCAACCCAGAGATTCTTTTTTCCTGCAGATAGTACAAAAAAAAACCTATGCAACATGCACGTGTAAACAAATTTAAAAATGTAAACAGATAATGAATGGAAACAATCTGACTGCAATACAAAGAGATTAAAAATAATAAAATGCGCAAGAAAGAGTCTTTAAATGAGTCCCTGATTGAGTTTATTGTTGGGGAGACTGATGTTGAAGGGGGAGCAGCTGTTCCTGAACCTGGTGGTCTGAGTCTTGTGGCACCGAAACCTCTTTCCTGATGGCAGCAGCACGAATGGAGCGTGTGCTGGGTGGTGTGGATCCTTGATGATTGCTGCTGCTCTCTGACAGCAGCGTTCCCTATAGATATTCTCGATAGTGGGGTAGGCTTTGCCTATGATGTCCTGGGCTGTGTCCACTACCTTTTGGAGGGCTTTATGCTCATGGGTATCAGTGTCCCTATACCAGCCAGTCAGCACACTTTCCACTGCACATCTGTACACATTTTCCAGGGTTTCTGGTGTTACACCAAACTTTCGCAAACACCTGAGGAAGCAGAGGTGCTGGCGTGTTTTCTACGCACTGCCATGCCTGTATCAGGATTCCGGTACAGGGTGGGTGGGAGGGAGTTAAACTACTTCTGCACTCCTTCAAAACTTTTCTGAAACTTGCAATGGCATCAGTGTGACACTCTCTATTCCTCACACCAGCCATCGTATGACCTCACCGAGTGCGTGTGCCAACTTAGTGGCAATTAGTCGTGAATTATAGGCAGTCTTGTACTGTGGACTCATACCTCTTGGGTGCAATATCAAGATTGCCCTTAATCTAGTTCACCAAGGACTAAAGTCAACATACATCAACAAAGAGAGATTATTTTCCTCCCATCCATCTGTGCTGAATTCGAACCCTCACCCCAGAGGTGAAGCCACAGAGTATGAACTCACTGCCCCGCCCCCACATCATTACAAAACCTTTATTTGTAATTGAGAAGCTTGTCTCTACATCCCAGTTATTAACATTCGTGCTTTAAAGCGAGTGTGTATGTTTTTTTTTCCTGTTCTTCATTCCCTTTCAAGTTGAGAAGTGGGTTCTGTGACTTTATCCAATGTTTAGTGGGAGGAGGTGAATTCATACAAGGCCCCATTTTGTTTCACTTCTGTGTCTACAGAAAATTTCTCAAACCAGGCCTGTACATGATGAATAAAGGCCTGTGTTGGTTGAGGATTACTGGGAGTAAATGCAGGCCATGGTTTAGGATTACAAAGGGTGAGTGTAGGCCCAGCATTATGCAGGACAGCACAGGCAGCATTTGCTACGGCTAGGGTTTGTGCACTCCTTTGGTGGGTCCATCTGACCAAGCTTTTAGAGGGTAGTTACAAGCTGGGGTAGGTGCCAGGGGTCGTTGAAAGAATGCGTGTCAGGGATCTGAGGGATTATAGTGGGTGAGGGCTCTGGAGACAAGTTGGAGATTTGGTACTATCGTGAGTTAGAGCATGATGGTTGGAAGATGAGGTAGAAGAGGATGCCACGAGTTCAGCATGTGTGAACAGCACCTCAGCAGATTGGTGGTTTAGTAGTTCAATCCCTGCTTGAGACATACTGGCACACCCACATCAGTTCGATCCTGACCTCTGGCTCTGTCTGCGCGGAGTTTGCACATTCTCCCTGTGACTGCGTGGGTTGACCCCAGGTGCTTTGGTTTCCTCCTGTATCCCAAAGATGTACAGGCCAGTGGATCAGTCATCCACTTTAAATAATTTCCAGTGTGCCGATGAGTGGTAGAACTTCACAGGAATGTGATGGAAATAGGGAATTGGATTTCACTGTGAGACTACATAGGCTTAGTGGGCTGAATGGCCTCCTTGCATGTGTAAGGAAATGTGAGAATAATATGGCACCGAGGCACCATAGTGTGATGGCTACAGACATGATCAACTCAGATTGTGCGTGTGCGTGTGCACGTGTGTGTGTGTGTGTGTGTGTGTGTGTGTGTGTGTGTGTGTGTGTGTGTGTGTGTGTGTGTGTGTGGAAGGCATTGGTGAAACATTCAGGGTAAAGAGACTCATTTATTAAAAGTTCTTAAGGGTTACCATGTTGTCCTGAATTACATAGTGTGAGGAGAGGACAGAGTGAGTTTGGTTGGTTTCTTCTGCACTTCTCTCCTACAAACTACATAAAAAAACATTAACATTATTTTATGATTTCAGTCTAAGCGCCCCCCCGCTCCCCCCTCCCACTTCAGTGGGCTGTGGCCCCCAGTGTGGCCTTTGAGAATGGCTGCTCTAAACAATCAATCCTTCTGTTATTGGCACACTGTGGCTGCAGTAATTCCCATCTACAAAGCACACAGGAGTCAGCCATCTGGTTTGTCGACCCTGCTTCTGCCATTCAATAAGATAATGGTTGATCTGGCTATAGACTCAGCTCCACCCTGGATCCATATATTTTGGGGCTTACGTCTACATAGTAATTTGATTCTCAATGTGGAGAAGATGAAGGAGATGACTGAGGACTTCAGGAGGACTAGGAATGACCACCCTCCAGGACACTTCAATAACTCTGTAGTGGAGAGCACCAAGTTCCTTGGAGTTCACTTAACTAGAGACATATAGTGGACACACAACCACTCCTCACCTGTCAGGAAGGTATAACAGCGACTGTACTTCCTGAGAAAACAGAAGCGGGCAAGTCTGCCAGCTACCAGTATGTCAACTTTCTACAGGAGCTCTATTGAGAGCCTCTCGCCCCGTTGCATCACAATGCTTTACGGCTGCTGCAGAGAAATGTATTAGAGGTCAATCCACAGAACCAGAAGAGTGGCAGAGAGGATCATGGGAGTCTCCCTCCTCCCCAACCCCTCCCCTCAACATGATCTACCGGGATAGTTGTCTGAAGAGGACGTGCCAAATCATTGAAGACCCCTTGCACCCTGTACACATCTTTCAGATGCTCCCATCAGGAAAGAGCTACAGAAGGATCAGAGCCAGCACCACCAGGCTGAGAAATAACTTCATCCCATTGGCAGTGAGAACGCTGAACGGCCAAAGGAGCTGCTCACACTGACCATCCAAGGTTCTCATATTCTTGAAACAATATTTATTTATCTGTTTATTTATTTGTACATATGAATTCTTGTCCTGCATATGTATGATTGCTTGTGTGTGTGTTATGTCTGCTTGCACGTCCACATGTTTTGCACAGAGGACCAGAGAATGCTGATTCATCAGGTTGTACTTGTGCAATCAGATGACAATAAACTTGACTTGACTTGACATAACATGATCCCACTTTACAGCAATTGGATTAAGTGGGGCTTGACTCCAGGGCTCAGCTGAGAGGTGGACCAGGAGGAGACCATTCAGCACCTTGAGCCTATTTGATGAGATCGACACTAAGCTGTTGGGCAGCCACTGAGTTCTGCAGCTGAGGAAAATCCATCAGGTTTAGATTTCAAAATAGCATTTGACCTGACACCAATTGCCTTTTGCAGAAAAAGTATCCAAATCGACCCCACCCTCTGTGGGAGGAGTTTCCTGATTGTGCTATGAAATCTGGCTCTAATTTTCCAAACATAACTTAGTCCCAGACTTCCTCACTGAGCTGAAACAGTTTACATACAACATAGGACATTACAGCATAGTACAGGCCCTTCAGCTCAAGATGATGTGCCAACCCATAAAAGACCATAAGACCATCAGACATAGGAGCAGAAATAGGCCATTCAGCCCATTGAGTCTGCCCTGCCATTCAATCATGAGCTGATCCATTTTCCCACTCAGCCCCACTGCCTGGCCTTCTCCCCATAACCTTTTATGCCCTGACTAATCAAGAATCTGTCAATTTCTGCTTTAAATAGACCCTATGACCTGGCCTCCACAACTGCCTGTGGCAACAATTTCCACATATTTACCACTCTCTGGCTGAAGAAATTCCTCCACATCTCTGTTCTAAGCAGACGCCCTTTAATCCTGAAGTGTACCCTTTTGTCCTCGAATCTCCAACCACGGCAAACAACATATTCTGTCCATGTCTTTCAACATTCAAAATGCTTCAATGAGGTCCCCTCTCTTTCTCCAAAATGCTCATCGTGATAACCCGTCAATTCCCAGAATCATCCTAGTGAAACTCTTCTGAACCTTTTCCAAAATGAGCACACCCTTTCTTAAATGAGGAGCCCAAAACTCCTCACAATATTCCAAGTGAGGTCCCACCAGTGCCTTATAAAACCTCATCATTGCATCCCTACTCTTATATTCTGTTCCTCTTAAATGTGCCTACCAAAAAAATTACATTCACAGAGGCATCAAGATGAGTGTAGATCACATGTGTGCACACATCACATGTGTGTACAGACTGACTGCATGAACTCTCAGCCCTACCCTTCCCTGCCTGAATGTTGTGATGACATCCTCTGACTGTCCTATCTGTCATCAGTTCCTAATTATAGACAGGAGAGTTCACCCAATTCCTGAGTTGATTTCTCAGTTACACACTGTCCAATCCAGGAACAGGGTTCATATCATCAATGCTTCTGTCTAGTCACACCACCTATTGAAACACCAAGTTCACAGTGTCCTTTGAACAGAACTGAAATGTATTCTGCTTGGAGGTCAGTGACTAGTGGTGTTCCAATAGGATCTGTTCTGGGACCCCTGCTCTTTGTGATTTTTATAAATGACCTGGATGAAGAAGCAGAAGGATTGGTCAGAAGGATTGCAGATGACATGAAGGCTGCAAGAGTTGTGGGTAGTATAGAAGTTTGTCATAGGTTACCACAGGATAAAGGCAGGTTGCAGAGTTGGGCGTAAAAGTGGCAAATAAAGTTCAATCTGGATAAGTATGAAGTGATGCATTTTGGAGGGTCAAAGCTGAAGAGAGAGTACATGGTTAATGGCAAGATTCTTAAGTGTGGAAGAACAGAGGGGCCTTAGGATCCAAATCCATACAACTCTCAAGGTTACCACATAGATTGATAGGGTAGTTAAGAAGGATTATGGTATACTGGGCTTCATTAAAATGGGGGATTTAGTTCAAGAATAGTGAGGTAATGTTGCAGCTCTATAAAACTCTGGTTAGAGACCACTTGGAGTATTGCATTCAGTTCAGGGCACCCCATTACAGGAAGGATGTGGCAGCTATAGAGAGTGTGCAGTGGAGATTTACCAGGATAATGCCTGGATTGAAGAATGTGCCTAATAAAGCAAAGTTAAAAGAGTTAGGGCTTTTTTCTTAGGAGCGAAGTAGAATGAGAAATGACAATAGACTTCTACAAGATGATGAGAGGCAACCAGCACCTTTTTCCCTGAGTGAGAGTAGCAAACACAAGGGGATGTCTGTACAAGGTAAAGGGAGGAAAGCTTAGGGGAGATGTCGGGGTAAGTTTTTTTTACACAGAGAGTAGTGGATGCTTGGAATGCATTGCCAGGAGTGGTGGTGGAGGCTGGAACAATAGGGACATTTACAAGACTCTTGGACAGGCACATGGATGCAAAATAAATAGAGGGTTATGGGTGTGAGGTTGGGAATATTTAGATTGTTGAGTAGGTTTATACAAGTCACATAACATCGTGGACTGAAGGGCCTGTCCTGTGCTGAGATGTTCTATTTTCTATGAAGCGTTATTTTCATGTACTGGCATTGCAACAATTAATTCTACTGCACTCAACATGACTGACCATTCTGAATATTTTTTATAAACCTTGTGCATTTTTCACTCTCAAATTATTAACCTTACTCTGTCAGAAATTTCTGTCAGTATTTCTGCCAGCGTTTACCATTGCATATTGCTATGTCAACTGTAGTCATCCAATTTTGCCAATCAACGGTCATATTGCACTTATCAAAACTGACCAATAGGTGGCAATGTGGAGTGAGTTCATGGAGTGGGAACTGTAGAGTGGGAACAGGATTTGTGTGGCTGATCATCAGTTCCTCTCTGCATTCAACCCACAAAACACAAACTGCCGGAGGAACTCAGCATCAGTGGGAGATAAAGAAAGGTTGATGTTTCAGGTTGGAACCCTTCATTGAGACTGAAAGCCCCTCTCTTACTGTTCTCTCTACTGCTCTCTAACTCTCCCATCTCACTCTGACCCAATGCTTGCAGTTTCTCACGTCCCTCTAGTACACCAATCAGCCATTTTTTTCTTTGCCTCATATCCTTATCAACTCACCCAGGTTCTACCAACTAAGTTTATTATGTGTACAACCAGCACTTCTCCAGACCATGGTGCATACACAAACTACATCAAGCCATGGAGTCATTCAGTTTGGAAACAGTCCCTATTCCCCAACTTGCTCATGCCAACCAAATTGTTCTGCCCCCACTAGGCCAATGTACCTGCATTTGGCCCATATCCCTGGGAACCTATCCTATCCATGTATCCATCCTTACACATTGCAAGAGTACTTGCCTCAACCACCCCTTCCAGCAGCTCATTCCTTACACTCACCACCCTCTGTGTAAAAAAGTTACCCCTCAGGTTCCCATTAAATATCTCCCCCCTCACCTTTGATATATCTGGTTACTGATTTCCCTACTCTGGGTAAAAGACTCTCGGCATTCACCTGATCTATCACACAGAACCTAATAATCACACACATGTATAAAATATAAAATAAATATGTATACAAATATAATATAAATATGCATAAATATTCTGGAATAATTTATTTTGCTTAATTCATAATTACCAATCAGGATCAATTGACAGTAGCCAATTAACTCACTGATCCACACACCTTTGAGGTTACATACAACTAGGAAAGTAGGCCAAGAAAGTGCAGGTGGAATTCAACTCAGACAAATGCAATTTGGCTAAGTATACCAGGCCAGGACATACACAATAAATGACAGGGTCACAAGGAGAGTCGTAGAACAGAGGAATCAAAGGGTTCAAGTAAATATTTTATTAAAAATGGTGACGTGGATAGTCAAGGTGGTAACGAAGACATAGGGCATGCATTCTTTCATTGTACAAGGCAATAACTACAAGGTATGGGACCTCATGGTTTAGGGTAGTACGGTTAGTGTAGCAGTTAGCACAAAGCTATTACAATGCCAGTGACTTAGATTTGAATCCAGCACAGTCTGTCAGGAGTTTGTACATTCTTCCTGTGTCTGTGTAGGTTTCCTCTGGGTGTTCTGGTTTCCTCCCACCATTCAAAGCTTACTGGGTTGGTAGGTTAATAAGTCATATGAGTACATTTGTGCAGTGTGGGCTTGTGGGCCAGAACCATAGAACCATAGAACACTACAGCACAGGAAACAAGCCATTCAGCCCTTCTAGTGTGTGCTAAAACATCATACCACTAGTTCTACTAACCTGCACCCATTCCACAACCCTCCAGATCTCTCCCATCCATTTATCTATCCAATTTATTCTTAAAACTTAAGAGTGAGCCTGCATTTGCCATGTCAGATGGCAGTTCATTCCATACTATCACCACTCTAAATGAAGGTTCCCCCAAATATTTCCCCTAAACCTTTCCCCTTTCACCCTAAAGCCATGTCCTCTAGTATTTTTCTCTCCTAATCTAAGTGGAAAGAGCCTACTCGCATTTACTTTTTCTATACCCCTCATAATTTTGTAAACCTTTATCAAATCTCCCTTCACTCGCTCCAAGGAATAAAGTCCTAACCTGTTTAATCTTTCCCTGTAACACAATTCCTGAAGACTTGGCAATATCCTAGTAAATCATCCCTGCGCTCTTTCAAATCTTACTGATATCCTTCCTGTAGTTAGGTGATCAGAACTGAACACAAACTCCAAATTTGGCCTCAGCAGTGTCTTATACAACCTCACAATAACATCCCAGCCTAGAAGGACCTGTTACTGTGCTGTAATTCTAAAAGAGAAAAAAACTGCTGCATCTGTATATGACCACACTTAGAATTTGTGTCCAGTTTGATCACCAAACCAAAGGAAGGCTATAACTAAAGCTAGAGAGGGTGCAGAAAAGATTCAGAAAGATTTTGCCTGGACTGGCAGTCTTGAGTTATAAGGAGAAATGGCTGGGACTGTATTGTATTGTGGAAGAATGAGGCAGGGTCTTATTGAGAAGTTTAATTATCTGGGAGTGATTGGTAGGTTGTGTGTGGGAGGTTGCTTCCTCAGTCTGAAGAGCTTTCAACCAGGGGAACTGTTTCGGAGGTGAGAGGAGATGAGGAGAAATTCCTTAACTTTGGAAGAATGCATTTTTGGAATTTTCTTTCCCTGAGGACTCAAGTCATCTGCTGTATTCAAGGGCAGGATTGGGAGTGGGTCAGGAGACTGGATTTGAGCGAGCAAACTGCCATAACCTGATAGATTTGTGGGGCGGAGCATCCTGTTTCTGTCCTTTGCTCTTGCTGAACAATTCCAAGTTTTCTGCTTGTCACCGATGATAATTTCAAGCTAATGTTGATCTAAAAAAAACATGTGTCACTTATTAATGGGGATTCTGTTACATAAATAACAGATGTCTGGGAATGTGTTGCAAGTCTGTAGTACACTGGAGGGGAGCTGGAGATGATGTTATGAAGTAACAGAGAGAAATGGGAGTGCTTTATCAGCTTGATCTGAACGCAGTGTGTTACACCCTTGTTACACAACCTCACACACTGTTGTACTCTGTACGTTGTCAAAATCTTCTCTTTTCTTCATGTTTCAAACATTCCTTGTACGAGTTGAAAAATTTGATCTCCCCCCTCCCCCCCCCCACCCACCTTCGCCTTGATACAACTACACCCTCACAGCTGTGAACCCAAGGTTTAATGCACACTATTGGCACAGATTTAAAAACAAAATCTGTTTATCACCCACAGTTACTGAGAGTTACAAAAATCTTGCTGATCTGTCATCCATGGCAATTTGAACCTGGCTGTTTGAGGATCGTAACATTTACACCAGAAGAAGAGGGTGTTACACACATCACCCTTCACGGACGTTGGATTGAATGACGAAGAGAAAAACAGAAACTGCAGATGCTGGAATTTTGAGCAAGACTAAAGTACCAAGACTCTGTTCTTGCCAGCAGGAAAGAGATATCGGTGCCACATGACTGGCACCACCAAGTTCAGGAATAGTTGCCATCCCTCCACCATCAGACTCCTCAACAACCAATTGAATCAGAAGGCTAATTGAAGGGGCTCTAACTTTGCACATTATTTATTACTGAATCTTTTTCTATATTTGCACAGTCCAGTTCTTTACATTTCTTTCTTGTTTACATTTCTACATTTCTTCTCAACGATAGTTCAAATTGACTAACAAGTAGAAATTCTGCCTGGTCCACAGGAAAAGGAATCTCAGGGTTGTCTCTGACAATAAATTTGAACTTTGAACTTTAAAGGGGGTGATATATATATAGGGAAAATGAATCTGGGGAGGGACCTAGAGGTGATAGGGTATTAGACAGAGGGTGGGAGAGATGGAGACACTGGGATGGGAAGGGGAAAATGCAGGAGTGGATAAAGAAGAGATAGAAAAGAGGAACCAGATAGAAGGGGATATCTAAAAATAGAAAAATCAATGTTTATGCTGTAAGGGTCAAGGCTCTTCAGGAGTAACATGATGTATTGTTCCTCGTTTACATTTGGCATCACCCTGGTAGTTGATGGGGCTGAAGACAGACATGTCAATGTGGGAATGGTTGGAGGAGTTTTAATGGTAGGCTGCAGGAAACCCAAGCTCAGACCTGCGAACAGGTTGCAGGTGTTTGACGAAGCGGTCATCCAGTCCATGTTTGGTCTCACCAATGAGGAGGAGGCCACATCAGGTGCCCTAAGTGCACTATACTGAGGTGATCAAGTTCAAGTTTATTTGTCATCTGATTGTACCAGTTCAACCCAGTGAAACAAACGTTCTCCCATCCATGGTGCAAAACAGTGCACAACACATGTACAGACAGAACATACATACAGTCAAATGATACATCTGCACAGTTCATATGTACATTTATTAAAATAATATTATTAATAAATAGTAGAGTCACTGAAAATTGTTTTAACAATCATTCAACAGTCTCACTGTCTGCAGGAAGCAGGTTTTCCTCAGCCTGGTGGCTCCGTCTCCTGCCTTTGTGACCACGCCTCCCCCTTACCCTTTTATTCGGACGCCTGCTAACATTTTTCCATACCTTGATGAAGGGCTCAAGCCTGAAGCGTCAGTTATGTATTTTTATCTTTGCTATATAAAAAACACTTCAACCACAGTGTCTGCAGACTTTCATTTTTGACTTCTAATACTCCTGTATCACTTTCCAGATGGGAGTAGCTGGAAAACGCTACATGAGGGGTGGTAGAGGTCTTCAGTGATTTTGCTTCCTCACTCTCAATCCACAAATCTATGGGTCAGATTTCTTCAAAGATAATGAAAATTCTCCTGCCTCTAGATGTTGAATTCCAGACCACCATCACTCATTGAATGAATGATATTGATTCAATTTTCTTCTGTGCCTTTGACCAAATAATTCAAGTCTGCAACTGGTCAGAGTATTGAGTATAGGATTTTGGATGTCTCGTTGTGGCAGTGCAGAACGTTGGTGGGATTGCACTTGGAGAGTTGTGTACAGTCTGGTTACCAAACATTCATACAGAACAGCAATAGGCCCTTTTGGCCCATGAGCCCGTGTCTCCCAATTACACCTAATTAACATATTCCCCATATGTTTTGAAAGGTGGAAGGAAACAGGAGCACCCAGAGGAAACCCATGCAGACACAGGGAGAACATACAAACTCCTTATAGATAGAGTGAGATTCAAACCCTGGTTCCAATCGATAGTACTGTAACAGGGTTGCGCTAACCACTGCACCTACTGTGCTGCTCCCTACGCTAACCATGCTGCCCCTACTGTAACCATCCCTCCCTGGAGAATGTTAAACCACTGTTACGTATGATACTCTGGTCAGGCACACTTATTGGCCGATTGTACCTGTGGCCCCATCCTACAGGTTGCTATATAATGGTCGCTGTTCCACTGCCCTCTTCTCAGTGCAGGACAATCAAGCAGTATTGATATGCCATTGTTCTTAAGTGAATAAAAGCCTATTGGTTTCTCAGCAACAGCCTTTACGTAATTGACGCTGCATCGGAGAAGTTATCTGAATGAAGCACATGGACGTTGTGGGATTGTGGGTTTTCAGTTACAAGGAGAGGGACCTAGAAAAAGCAGCCAATAAAGGGGTGACATGGTTCGTGTAACAGTTAGTGCAACACTGTTATAGTGCCAGCAATCGGGACTGGGGTTCAAATCCCATGACGTCTGTAAGGGGTTTGTGTGTTCTCCCCGTGTCTGTGTGGATTTCCTCTAGGAGCTCCTGGTTCTTCTCACCCTTCAAAACGTACCAGAGGTTGTGGGTTAATCTGGTGTAATTGGGCAGCATGGACTTGTGGGCCAAAAGGGCCTGTAACTATGCTGCATGTCTAAATTTAAGTCAGTTAAATTCTGAAGGATCTATCCTACCCAACACATGCCCTCATTCCATCAGAGTGTGAAAATACATAAAAACAGGCTTAAAGACAGTTTCTTCCTCACAGGCATCAGGCTCCTGAATTAACCCCACATGCTGCCGTTGCTTGGTGCTAATTCATGATTTTAACTGCAACTCCATACTTTGCAATTGTGCTCTAACACTTTAACTGTGTTCTGCTGTGGCATGTTAGATTTGACTTGCTAGAATTCTCACAAAAATACCCTACTTATTGTACCAGGTAAAATGTGTCAAAGTGAACTTGGACTGAGGAGACATTAAATCTGAATTCAGTCCTATACACAGGCAGAAAGAAGCCACCAGTGTATTTGCTTACAGCATGAGGAACCAAATGCCCTCATCTAACATTGTACTGCAAGGTTTCACTCCAAAGTCTGTGTTAATTAACTTTTATATCAGACATCTGTGTCACTTGGCAGCAGAAGGGTTGCTTGGATGAAAATGTTGCCAAAAAACTTCACCACTCTTCCCAGTGCAAAGATTCTGAATGGGTCAATGTTCACTCTCTGATCCCAGTGTGAATATTCTCACTTGATCCCAGGAAATGGTCCTGCTCAGAATCTTTGAATTCACCAAGCTCACACAGATTTCACTTTTGCCAGGGGAGTGATATTTTCCAAATGATTTAATTCCTCTGGTGGGGTTCACTACTACTGTGCAGCCATGAGTGAAAGTTGTCAGGAGGGCTTCTGCTGGTGAGAAGCTGGGGGAACTGAGAGTGTCACAGATGTCCCATCCAAGTAGGGAGGTATCTTGGACACATGTCCTGCAAACCTTCTCTCACGCTTGAACTCAGTGGCATGTACAGTACAGAAAAAAAATTACATAGCCCGAGATTTAAGAAGAGAGGGGAAAGATTTAAAAGGGACTGAAGGGGTACCTATCTCACATGTTCTCCCCGTGTCTGCGTGGGTTTCCTCTAGGTGCTCCAGTTTCAACCCACCGTTCAAAATGTACTGGGGGTTGTAGATCAGTTGGGGGCACGTGCACGGGCTCATGGGGCAAAATGGCCTGTTACCGCGCCGTATGTCCAAAAAAATAGTTGTAACGATCAAAAGATATTTGGATAGGTCCGTGTACAGGAAGATTGAAGCATGAAAGCCTGCAGACACTGTGATTGAAGTAAAAACAGATAGAACACTGAAGAAACTCATCCGATCTCCCTAGAAGGCAAAAATATTTTACTGACATTTCAGCCTGTAACATGGGTAATACATCTTTACTTCCTATAGACGCTGGGAAACTGGCTGAGTTCCTCCAGCATTTTTGTCTGTTTTTAACCATGAATAGGAGGGAAAGTGGTTCAACACAAGCAAATGGGACTAGCTCAGGTAGATGGCATGATCAGCATGGCAACTTGGACTGAAGGGCCTTTTTCCCTGCTGTAAATCTCTATGACTCTGCGCTTGAGACTAGTTCCATGCAAGTATCCCACTGTTCGCTTTACTCAAATGCTCTGCAACTTCAAATATTTGTCCAATTCTCATTGGAAAGTTCCTGTTGGGTCTGCATGTTCACTTAGCACTGTCGCTAATGAGTGTGCTGTCGACAAAACAGATTGTATTCTCTCACCCAGGCTGCTCTGGCTGCAACTCCCCAACCTCCAGCATATGGAAGGTCAAGGGCAGCAAATGCAGGGGAGACTCCATGCCCTGCAGGTTCCCTTACCATCTGGACCTGGAGACACAGATTTCAGATTTATTGTCAGAGAACATACATGTACAACCCTTGAGATTCTTTTTCCTGGGGCAGAGACAGAACTACCACTGATTGGCAGTGCCAAAAAAAATGGACTCAAGGTATACATGTAAACAAATAAAGAAATGCAAACAAACTGACTGCACAATACAGAGAAAAAAATTCAATAAAGGACAAAAGTAAGAATCTTTAAATGTGAGACCTGATTGAGTTTGTTGTTGAGGAGTCTGTTGGTGGAGGGAGAGCAGCTGTTCCTGAACCTGGTGGTGCGAGGTTTGTAGCACCTGCAGTATACCACTTTCTTGATGGCAGCAGCAAGAACAGAGCATGTCCTGGGTGATGTCAACCCTTGATGTTTGCTGCTGCTCTCTGACAGCAGCGTTCCCTGTAGATGTTCTCAATAGTGGGGAGGGTTTTTACTGTGATGTCCTGGGCTGTGTCCACTACCTCTTGCAGTGCTTTATGCTTAGGGGTATTGGTGTCCCCATACCAGACACATGGATGGTCCTTCATTGTCACCAGATCCTGTAACCCTCCAGCCAATACTACTGTGGGAGTACCTTTGCTAGTAGGACAACTGTGGTTCAAAACCACACCATCTCCACTACCTTCTCAAGGGTGATTATGGATGAGAAATAAATCACAACTCTACTTACTGCTACCTTCAGGCAGAGGATGCAGAACCTGAAAACCAGCGTCTCGAGATTCAAGGAAAGCTTTTTCTTTTCATATACCTTAAAGAAGGGCTCAGGCAAAAAATGTGTGCTTTATATATGTATTTACTTCCTCTGGACGTGGTGAGACCTGCTGAGCTCCTCCAACATTTCACTCTTTCCAACAGCTATCAGGCTCTTGAACCTCCTCTCATTACTGTAATCAGAGGCTGCTCTGACACCTCGAAAGGTCTGTCTGCTCTATTGAAACACCAAATTTTTCCTTGTAATATGGTAACTGTGAAAATTTTTTTACAGTATCATGGCTATCACTCAAGGTCAAGGATGATGGTCTTCATTCTGTGGCCCACCAAACGAAGGCGTATGTGCGTGTATTTATTTAATATTACTTGATGTTGCACTCCAAGAAGCACAAGATGCTTCACAAATCAACCAACTAATTCCAATGGCATGGAAATCATGATGGTTGGAGCTGATGATATTGTTGCATCTTTCGTCCCCCTTCACCGCTGTTGAGTTTAGAATAACTTCAGACTCCTGTTCCACCGCTGAGGACTTGGTTGGATTGTTCTTTGTCAGGGAACTCACCCTTGACCTTACCGCCATGGATGACCCTAGCAGGTACATAGCTCCAGACGGCATCACTCTCAGGATCTCAGGACCAGATAAGCTTCTCTACCATGACAATGTGACAATCCATTTAGAAGATCTACCGTTTGTAGTTATGATCTCTTTCTGTTTGTCAATTTAATGTGTGGTATTATAGTTGTTTTTATTTCACAAAGTGCCTTTTTGGCTGCAAGTAAGAATTTTGGTGTATCTGTACATTGTACTTATGTGTATGACAACAAACTCCTTACCATTATCATAATGAAGGCAAGCAGGATGAAGGTAGATGGACAAGAAGGTTAGCGTGGACAAGTTGTGGTGAAAGGTCCATTCTTGAGCTGTGGAACCCCATGATACCACAACTCTATGACTCTAAATGCATACCTATCCAATGATGGTTGCATGTCGTAAATAACAATTTGGGGACAGTGCTGGCACAAGGATTGATCCCAGATCAATAATGCAGAGCCCCAGACGAACAATCCAGAGAATTGAGTTCACATCCCATCTCTGCAGCTGTGGAATTTAAAATCAGTTAGTAATCTGGAATTTAAAAAATCTAGACATTAGTAATGATGACCTCAAAAGTTCTGGATTGTTATCAAAACCCATCTGGTATACTAACTGTGTTTAAGGGTGGCCCCAGATCATCCAATAGTATTGCCTCTAGAATGCCCCAAGAATCCATTCTCTTTAAGGGCTATTCATGATGAGCAGTAAATATTGGTCCTGCCAAGGAATCCACATCCTGTAAAGGGAAAACAGTTTTACAGAATTGATATCAACTCCCACTTTAAGAAAATATTTTCCCAACTCTTCTCAGATTCCACCCAGTAACTGGCCCACTGCCTTTCGTCCTTCTCCAAATCCTTTATGGCGTTCAATATGTTGTGATCTAATTTCCCCAGAACATCTGAAGAACAAGTCTAGCTCTCTTTGGGATAAAAAGTGTTTACACTGGAGATACCTCATCATTCAAGCAGCATCAGTGGAGAGAGAGAGTTTGGGCCATTCAGCCCCTCAAACCTACTTCTACCATTCAATTTGATCAGAGATGATCGACCCCAAGTCACATCTCATCTTCTGTTCTATGCCCCTTAATTGTCTGATCTATGAAAACTGTATCTATTTGTTGATCTAGACCCTGCAACCCTTTGGCATAGAGAATTCCAGAGAAGACCTCAGTTTTCAATGCGAATCCCTAATCTTGTGACTGTGTCCAGCCATTCGGAGATTTTCCTGCTGGTGGAAACACCTGAATGTCTATGATGTCATAGCGCCCAGGATCTTACATGTTGCAATAAGATCATAAGATGTAGGATCAGAAGTAGGCCATTCAGCCCATCGATTCCACTCTACCATTCCATCCATTCTCCCACTCATCCTCACATTTCTGCCTTCTTTCCATAACCTTTGATACCCTGACTATACAGATACTTATCAATCTCTGTCTTAAATACACTCAACACCTGGCCTCCACAGCCACCCATGTTAGCAAATTCCAGAAGTTCATCATTCTCTGGCTGAAGAAATTCCTCCACATAGGTGAAAGTGCAGAGAAGGTTTGCCAGAATGTTACCTGGGTTTAAGCATCTAGAGTATAGGGTGAGATTGGACAGATTAGGTCTTTATTCTTTGGAGCGTAGAAGGTTGAGAGGGGATTTGATAGAAGTATTTAAGATTATGAAAGGGATAGAGAGAGTGGATGTGGATAGACTATTTCCGTTAAGAAGAGGAAAGATTAAAACAAGAGGACATGAGTTAAGAATTAAGGGGCAGAGGTTTAGAGGTAACATGAGGGGGAACTTCTTTACTCAGAGAGTGGTAGCCGTGTGGAATGAGCTTCCGGGAGAAATAGTGGCGGCGGAGTCAATTGTATTATTTAAGAAAAGGTTGGACAGGTATATGGATGAGAAGAAGATGGAGGGTTATGGGCATTGTGCAGGGAGGTGGGACTAGAGAGGGGTGTTTGGTTCGGTGTGGACTAGAAGGGCCTAATGGCCTGTTTCCGTGCTGTAATTGTTATGTTATGTTATGTTATGTTATCTCTGTTTTAAATGGGTGCCCTTCAATCCTGACATTATGCCCTCTTGTCCGAGACTCTCTCAACATAGAAAACAACTTTGCTATGTCTACTCCGCCTGGGCCTTTCAATATTTAAATTCCTTGCATGAGGATTCACCCCCCCCCCCCCCCCACCCCCCATTCCTCTGAACTCCAAGGAGCCCAGGAGCCATCAAATGTTCCTCATATGCTAATCCCTTCTTTTCAGGCATCTTTCTTGTAAATCTCTGAATGCTCTCCAATGCCAAAACATCCTTTCTTAAATAAGGAGACAAAAACTGCATGTCCTCACCAGAGCCTTAAAAAGCCTCAACATTATATCTCTGCTTTTTATATCATATTCTTCTAGATATGAACACCAACATTGAATTCGCCTTCTTCACCACTCTAGACGCTGGAGGAACTCAGCCGATCTCGCAGTGTCCATAGGAGGTAAAAATATATAATCAATGTTTCAGGCCTGAGCCTTTCTTCAAGATATAAGCAAAAAGCAGGCAGGTGTCTGAATGACCACTCCCCTGCCTTCTCCCCATAACTTTTGATACCTTGACTAACTGGAGACATATCAATCTCTTCCTTAAATACACCCAACAACTTGGCCTCGACAGTCACCTGTGGCAGCAAATTCCAGAGGTACATGACTCTCTGGTGAGAAAACTTCCTCAGCATTTTGGTTTTAAATGGGCTCACTTCAACACTAAATTTGTGTCCTCTTGTCCTTAACTCTCCTATCAAAGGAAACAACTTTGCCACATCTACTCTGCCCAGGCCTTTCAACATTTGAAATGCTTTGATTGGGCACCTTCAGTCTTCTGAATTCCATGGAGTACAGTCCAAGAGTTGTCAAACCAAAGCCCCTGCCGGTTCTCTCAGGAGCGAGAAGAAGGTCCCTATGTGTGGATGACATTTTTCAGCAAACATTTAACTCTCATTCTACAGCACAGAAACAAATTCTGAACTCGTCGGGTGGGTTTCTGCTTGTGGGAGCTTGTTGTGTAAAAATTGCCTGCCCTGACTACATTTCAGGACTGCTGGCTGGTAGAGCTTTGGAACATTCCATAAGGCACTATAAAAATGAAAACCTCTCCTTTCTTAAACAACTACTTCTCTGGGATCCTATTATCTATGGGGTTTTACCCATGAGAGAAGGAGGAAATAACTCTTCTTTTTCTCTGTCTCTCTTTGGACATGCCAAAAGACCCACAATGTTACTTTAAGAAAATAATTGAAATACATTCTTGCCCAAAATCCCAACTGAATTTGAGTTGTGAAACTTGGAATTCCGGAGAAGACTGCTGTTGTTCATGTTCTCACTCTGTGCTCTCCATCTTTCTCTCACCCTTTGTGACTCCAGGCCTGCTTCCCTTCCCTCGTTGTTCTCCACCCCCATCCCACCGGCTCCTCCGGGGAACAGTTAGCCCCAAATGAAAGGGAGCCTTGGTACTTCAGTAAAACAGCATTCCCCATTGCAGGAGCTGCAGGCATTCCAAGTCTTTGTTTTAAATGAGAACCAAATGTGGACGGAGACGTGAAGAGGGAATTGGGGAATCTGGAATAGTTGGAATGTTTGGAATAGCAGTTGGAAGGGCAGTGTCCACCTGCACAATTGGCTCAATTTAACAGTCTGCACCAGTTGCTTGTCTCCAAATTCCTGTCACAATTAAATAGTCTTGACAGGTTCCAATGAGTCAATGGCTAGAGGTTGTGCAACCCAAAAGAAATTGTTTGTTTTGGTCTGGAGAATTATTTCAGCGGTATAGAGTCACTGAATTCTATGCAGGGAAACAGGACCTTTGGCCCAACTTGTCTGCACTGACCATTTGCCTGCACATTGCTCTCAATCTTTTTTTTTAAAAATCCATATACCTGTCTAAATGCCTTTTAAATGTTACACATGCCTGTTTCTACCAGGTCCTCTGGTAGTTTGTTCTTTATATCCACCACCCTCTGTGTGAAAATGCTGCCTCTCAGATCCTTTTTGCATCTACCCCCTCACACCAGCACCTTAAATTTACGCCCTCCAGTTTTAGATTTCCCTTCCCCAGCAATAAGCCTACAACTATATGACCAGCCTACCAAATCTCTCCTTATAATTCTCCATAACATTCTCATGGTAGGTATGGTGGTTAGCACACTATCACAGCACTAATGACCTGGGTTTGAATCTGGTGCTGTCGTTAAGGAGATTATATGTTTCCTCATGTCTGTGTGGATTTTCCCTGGGTGTTCCGGTTTCCTCCCACCCTCCAAATTGTAGGGGTTTGTAGGTTAATTTGGGTGAAATGGCCAGAATCGGTTCTGTCATGCTGTGAATAAATTTAAATTTACATCTTTTGTGCACCCTTTCCAGGTTTATGATACCTCTCCAATAGATGGATGAACAGATCTGCACTCAATATTCCAAGTGTTTTCACATAAGCGTCTAGAATGATGTCCCAACTCCTGCAGTCAATTCTTGACTGATGAAAGCAACCTTGCCAATGTCATTTTCCTCACCCTGTCTACTTGGGTCACCACATTCATAGAACCTCTACCGCCCAAGTTTCTCTGAGCCTGAATTCTCTGTTTGGCAATGAAGCAGAGTCAGGATTAGTGCCAATGGGATCAAGTTGCTGCCGTGTGTAGTTTGTCCATTGTGGCTGGCTGAGTAACTCTCTTTCTTTAGGGTTAGAAGTTTGTGGGGTTCAATCCAACTCCTGTGGCACCCGGGGACTTTGATCAATGCTGGGCGAGAGTTGAAACCAAGCCCCCTCACCCTGCCTCGGGAGGAGGATAAAGATCCCCCACTGGAACATTGTAGAGCAGGCTGCCACCACCCCCCCCCCACCCCAACACCACCACACACCCCATGCAATGTCAACACCACACACCCCACGCAATGTCAACTTCTAATGTAGCTACCTTCAAGTCCAATTTATTAACATCTGCTTGCACATATAAAACTCGACTAAACAGTGCTCTCCGGTCCTCGGTGCAAGACACGCAGACACACAACCAGACATAACACACATACAGACAAACAATACATAGCAAGGAAAATATTCATATATAAAAATAAATATTGTTCAATGACTATTAGAGATTCAGATGGTTAGTGTGGGCAGTTCCTTTGGTCATACAGCATTCTCACTGCCCATGGAAAAAGCCTTTTTTCAGCCTGGTGGTGCTGGCTCTGATACTCCTGGATCAGTTATTATCTAAGCGATATTGCAGATAAACAAAAAATTCTGCAGATGCTGGGGTCTAGACAGTGCGCCAACAGAGCAGCATCCAGAGGAAGTAAAAAGCAGTCTTTTCATTCAAGCATATGCGTGAGTTTCTGCATTCCGCTGACTGCCCTGTACTTTCTATGGACACTGTGTAACCTCCTCCAGCACTTTTAGACACAATTGTGGTTTGTGGGATCTCGCTGTGTGTAAATTGGATGTGTATTTCCTGCATAACTACAAAGTCTGCAGCTGAGAAGTATTTAATTTACTCTGGGACATTTTTCAATATTATGAAATGATTACAAAAGGTGCTAGGGAAACACAGGTCTCCACGAATGGTCACTTTACCAGAGTGAAAGGCTAGATTCCAGAGCAATGATCAAACAATATCAGTTTCCCTTCCAGTGGAAAAAACTCCAAAATGCTGGAGAAATCAGATAAAGGCAGAAGCAAGTTATCTCAGAAAGTCTCAGAATTCAAACAATGGAGGAATCCAGACCAACAGAAGATGTTAATTGGATATGATAAGGGACTAGGTAGAATTTATCTTGTGAAAAGGAGACAGAGAATGGAGGGACGATGGGGGAAGTAAGGGCGTGGATGTTTAATGAAAGTCAGAGAAGTCAATATTAATGCCATCCAGTTGGAAGGTGAGGAGTTTTTCCTCCAATTTGTGGGAGGTCTCAGTCTGGCAGTACATGAAACCATGGACAGACATGTCAACAAGGGAATGCGATGGAGAATTGAAATGGGTGCCCACTGGGAGATCCTCCCTCATTGTTTGAATTTGGAGACTTTCTGATATATCCTGCTTCTGCCTTTTCTGAATTTTCCTTGAAGAAGGGGTCAGGCCCAAAATGTCAGCAATATATCTTTGTCTCCTATAGATGCCGAATAGACCATTTGAGTACCTCCAGCATTTAGGTGTTTTTACTACAATCTCTCCCTCTACCTGTCTCTCCACCTTGACCACCTTCTGAGCAATACCTGATTACATTTTGGCCTCTCCCCAGCTTTTTCCCCTTATACCCTTTTCTTCTGTGGTATACTTGATATTATCCTTTCCTGTTTTTGTCTCGACCTGAAACTTTGATTGACCATTTCTATCCATGGATGCTGCCTGACTTGCTGAGTCCCTCCAGGTTCTCATGCCTGGATATACTATCAATCCTCCACTCATTGCATCTTGCTGGAGAAACTGTCCCTGTTCTAGTCTTGATTCTATTTGAGTCAACAGATTCAGGATAGAAAATTGACACCATTAAGTTGTGTTGTGGGCACTCGACCGCAGCAGAGGACCAGTAAGGGGCACAGCACCAGAAGGACCCTACAGTGCAGTGACCATGGTGGTAAACCAATGAGGGGCTCAGCGGCTGAGAGACTCACACAGGTGGCAGGTGACTTGCAAATGGGGGGATCCACACAGGCTGAAGACTGACTCTTGGGAACCAAGTATTGGAACTGGAATTTGAGAGGGTGCTGAGAGCAAAGGCTCCCTGATAGGTTATATCAATAACTCTAAAGCTGTAGATTGAGGAATGATAGGCTTTATTATTATATTAGCTGGCCCAATTCCATGTGCTCAACTGAGGACAGGGAGAGGGAGGTCAGCTTTTATTCCAGGGTCACAAGGGGAGGAGTTACCAGGGAGCAAGTCACTAGTGGGGGACTGGCTAGCTATCCATTGGCAGTCACATATTCACATATTTGTATCACCATACTCCCAAAGGGCCTCGGATGCTGAAGGCTTACTGATCGTATCGGAGGTTGGGATCTGGAACTTGGATTGCCGATGGATCGAACAGTAGTCCATGCGGCTGCAGAGGCTGTGGGAGTGCTAGAGGTGAAACCATGGGCACTCAGTAACTCTTTTGCAAGTCTTTTTCTTGCACTGCAAGGGGTACTACTAATGGTGACTCTTTGCCTTATGGGAGACAGAAGCCAATTTTGTATAATATTACATGTTTTGTACAATTACAATAATCTTAAATATTGATTCTTGAGTAGTGAATGTGCATTATGTCCCCCTTGCACACTTCAGCTGACTTTAATGGAATCAAGTTTTGGTAACAGAATTTAATGTGTTGCAACTTTCATAAAATACACTTAACACAAGGAACAAAGGTAACATTTACCCTTCCGTAACTGACTGACAAAGTCTGTTTGGAGAATAATCAGACTTTTTTTTTGCTGTTTGCTACAGCATTCTGAACAAATAGGTTCACATTGATCAAAAAAGACTCAAAGGTTCTGAGCATGCATTACTCTGCATCTGACCTGGGAGCAGATGGTAAGCCCTCACCCAGAAAGGATCATTTCATCATCCTCCTGCAGGTTGATGATATAGGAAGAGAAAAAAATTAGCTGAAGGTTTTTGGAGATCCAACACCAAGGGATCCAATCAGAACAAATGGATCTTTCTCACTGAAGCAATGGACTGCATCCAAGGTCCATGGCCTCATGTATTATCACACCAAGACCTGTAAATTGGAGGAACAACACTTGATTTTCTGTCTTGGCACTCTCCATCTGAATGACATTAATATTGACCTCTCCGAAATCTGCAATCCTACTCTCCGTTCTCCCTCCCATCCCTTCCCGACTTCTTTCCCTCAGCTCTCCAATCCCTTACCTCTCTATTCACCAAGCCATCCCTCCTCCCCCGCTTAAGGCTGTGCCCTCCTTCCCTTATCCACCTATTACCTCCAGCCTTTGGGACCATGCTCATCCCCTCACCCCCTCCCCTCACCCCCTCCCCTCGCCCCCCCACCATTTTGTTTGGAAACCTACCAACATTTTTCCATACCTTGATGAAGGGCTCAAGCCCAAAACATTGGTTATGTATCTTTATTATTACTTTAGTACACTGATCTGCTGAGTTTCTACAGCATTGTGTTTTTATTTCAATCACGACGTCTGCAGACTATTGTGTTTTACTTCAGTGGAACAAATCCCAGCTTGAATCCATTGCAGAGTATGGGATGCACCCTGATCTGGTCCTCATGCTGGGAGTAGGATATAGGAAGCCCAGTGTCCCTGCTATTAAGCATCTGAAGCAGCTGGTATGGTGCAGTCCTGGTGTGTGCAGGCTTCGTTTACTCCCCTCGGAACCACAGCATGTTTTGATCTACAGATGTACACACCCACACACAGAAAAATGTAATTTAAACATCCATCTGTTGCAGGCATAGGGTACAATGAAGAACAGAGAAAAAAATTAAATTGTTTCCTTCTGATACTTGCCTGATTCCATTCCTTCTTTCAGTGTGCTGTTGAAATAGTTTCATGATCCAACCAGTAGTAAGTCCCTCACATCCTGGACATGATCTATGGGGATTATTTGTCTGTAGAGGGCACGCAAATTATTTGGGGAGTACCTGTATAAATAAAATACTTGTCCTGCATATGTATTGTGTGTTATGTCTGCCTATGTGTCTGCATGTTTTTCACCAAGAACCGGAGAACGCTGTTTCGTCGGGTTGTACTTGTGCAATCAGATGACAATAGACTTGACTTGAGAAGGATTTAGATGCGCAGTCACTCACAGATATGGAAAAGTTTCACTTTTTTTTGGAACTCTGTTTGAGAGAACAGAAATTTGGCCCAAATATCTTGTACCTCAATTTGTTTCAAATAGCTGCTATCCTCAATTGGGCTAAGCACCTTACCCTTCCCACCTGGTGAAAAGAATATAGGAGTGTCAGATCCAGAACCAACAGGCTAAGGAACAGCTTTTTCCCACGGGCAGTGAAATTGCTGAATGATTGCTAAAAGAAGTCTCCATGACTCAACTATTTATTAAGAATATTTATTTTAATATATGTACCATGTATCTTTATTGCCCATCTGTATGTGTGTTATGAATGGGGCGTGCTTTGCACTGCTCTGCACCGTGGATGGGAGAATGCTGTTTCCACTGGTGGGTAGGACAAGAACTGGGGGACAGAACCTCAAGATTGGTGGGGGAGGATAAATATAGGATAGAGATGAGGAGGAACTTTGTTTCCCAGAGAGTAGTGAATCTGTGGATTCTCTACTTAAGGAAGCAGTGGAGAATGCCTTGTTAACTATTTTTAAAACACTGTTGTATTTTACATAGCAGGGGAATTAAGGGTTATGGGGAAAAGGCGGGTCAGTGGAGTTGAACTCACAGCCAGATCAGTCATGATCTTATTGAATGGCAGATATAATGGATTAGTGGGGCTATTAGTTTCCTCTAGCATTTGATTGAGTGCATGTAAAATCCTGAAGCTGCGAGGTCTGTGCCCAAGATGGCAATACCTATACTCAGCAGCTGCCACAAGGGGTTGTGGATTCCTGGAGAGCAGCAGACCATTGCAGGACACCAGAAATGGAGAGATCATCCCCTGTTGAGAAGGAGAAGCAGAGGAAATGACCCTGCAGGATGGTGATCACAGCGGTAGACCAGTGAGGGGCCGAGTGGCTGAAGGATCCTAAAGAAAAGGTGAGCTCGGCAGCAGACACCAAGGAATCAGTGGCTGAGGGACCCACACAGGCTTCGGGTGACTTACGGTCGGGGGATCTGCATGGGCCGCTGGCAACTGGCTCATGGGAACTGGGATTCGAGAGGGTGTTGAGGACAAGAAGGACAAGGAGGGCCTCAGGCCCTGAAGGTTTCCTATTCATATCGTAGATTTGGATCTGGATCTCAGGTTGCTGATGGATTGAACAGGAGTAGGTGTGACTGCAGAGACTGTGGGAATGCTGGAGGCAAATCCACAGACACAGTGACTCTGAAGTGATTCTCTTTTCCTTCTCTTTTCTCTTCTGTAAAGGGTGTCAGATAATAATAATGGCAACTCTTTGACTTCCTTAAAGTATGTCGTGTATACAGTTAAAGGAACTTTGATAATAAAAGCAACTTTGAACCATGAAGCTTAATTCTTTAATCCTGGGACAAGTATTCTGACTGTCTACCTTACTGCAATCTTAAACTTCCATCAGGTCTCCCCTCAGCCTTTAACACTCTAGAGAAAACTACTCAACTTTGTCCAACCTCTTCACAACTCATACCCTATAATCCAGCCAACATTCTGGTAAACCTCTTCTGTACCCTTTCCAAAGCCTCCACGTCATTTCTGTAATGGGGCACCCAGAAATGCAGATGGTATTCCAAGTACAGTTGTGACTGTTGGAAAATAACTGGGAATACCCTTGGATTGATTCCAGGATTAGTCCGACAGTTCCGGCTGGCAGAATGGGAGCTGCTCTGAAGAAGGTGCTGCAAGATTTGATTCTCAGCTCTGGCACAAGCTGTCAATCCCCAGTGTTATTCAACTCACCCAACCTCAATGTAATTCCATTCCAAACAAGGAAACGGGCATCCCCTTTCAGAATCAGAATCAGGCTTATTGTTGTGAACTTGCGTTACAAAATTTGTTGTTTGGCAGCAGCAGTATTGTGCAGAACAAGGTGCAATTACAATTCCATAAATATAAGATTAAAAAAATAAATAACTAGTGCACAAAAGAGAAAAAATTGAGGTAGTGTCTACAGGTTCATAGTTCGTTCAGAAGTTTGACAGTGCAGGGGAGGAATCTATTTTTGTTACATTGAGTGTGTGTCTTCAGGTTCCTGTACCCCCGACTTGATCATAGCAGTGAGAAAATGGCATGGCCTGAATCTTGAGGATCATTGATGATAGAAGATGGGATCTTGATGATGACCTTAATGAAGTGAAGAGTGATGCCCATGGTTTAGTTTATAATTCTCTGTAACTTTTCCCTGTCCTGTGCATTGGGACCTCCATACCAGACAGTGATGCAGCCAGTCAGAATGCTTTCCCAGGTACACCTGTAGAAATTTGCAAGAAACTTTGGGGACATATCTAATCTCCTCAAACTCCTAACAAAATATATCTGCTGGTGAGCCCTCTTCATGATTGCATCAACATGATAGCTACAGGATAGATCTTCAGAGATGTTGACACCCAGGAATTTGAAATTTCTTACACTCTCCACTGCTGACCCCTTGAAAGGACTGGTTTGTGTTCTTCCGTCTTCTCCTTCTTGAAGTCCACAATCAATTCCTTAGTAAGGTTATTATTATTGTGACACCCCTCAACCTGCTCAAGTAGTTTCTTGGTAAATGCAATGTGATGCATTAAATTTTAAAATCTCGACATCCTTTAACAGCAGTTCAGAGATTTAATCAGAATGCATGATGCAACTGTACAAGACATTGGTGAGACCACACTTGGGTTACTGTGTATAACTTCTCACCCATTGATTGGAAAGATACTATGAAGCTGGAAAGGGTGCAGAAAGTATTCACAAGAAAGTTGTTGGGACTGAGGCCTCGATTTCAGATAGATTTCAGATTCAGATTTCAGATTTATTGTCACACTACATACATGACATCACATACAACCCTGAGATTATTTTTTCTGTGGGCAAGGCAGAATTACTACTTATTGGTAGTGCAAAGAACTGTACTTGGAAGATACATTTACATGTAAACAAATAAAGAAATGTAAGCAATCTGACTATGCAATGCAGAGAGAGAGAGAGAGAAAAAACAATAAAGTGCACAAGTAAGAGTCCTTAACTGAGTCTTTGATTGAATTTGTTGTTGAGGAGTCTGATGGTGGAGGGGTAGCAGCTGTTTCTGAATCTGGTGGAGTGAGTCCTATGGCACCTATACCTCTTTCCTAATGGCAGCAGTGAGAACAGAGCAGGTGCTGGGTGATGTGGATCCTTGATGATTGCTTATCTTCTCCAACAGCAGCATTCCCTGTAGATGTTCTCGATGGTGGGGAGTGTTTTTCCTGTGATGTCTTGGGCTGTATCCATGATCCTTTGCAGGGTTTTCTGCTCAGGAGAATTGGTCTCCCCATACCAGACTGTGATGCAACTGGTCAGCACACTTTCCTCCACACATCTGTATAAATTTTCCAGAGTTTCTGATGTCATACCAAACTTCCGCAAACTCCTGAGGAAGTAGAGGCACTGATTTGCTTTTTTCATGATGCCATTAGTATGTTGGGTCCAGGAAATATCTGAGGCGGGCTAGATCCTATGAGAGGTTTATGAAATCATGAGATAAGGTAAATAGACATAGCCTTTTACTCAAAGTTTAAAACTCGAGGGCATAGATTTACGGTGAGATTTAAAAGGGACCTGAGCAATATCTTCTTCGCACAGTGAGTGGAATGAGCTTCCAGAGGAAGTGGTACAAGCAGGATGATGTTTTGAAGATGATGTTTTGGGTACATTGATAGGAAAGGTTTAGAGGATTATGGAAAGTCAAGTGGAAGACATGAACAAATGGGGTCGAAGGGGCTGTTTCCGTGCTGCAGGACACTATAACTCTAAGGCTGGACCCTGAGGAGTATGTTACAAGCAAAGGCTCCACAGGCACAAGTTCCCTTGAGTGTAGATGATTAAAGATGGATCTGGGTTGTGGTGCTGAGAATTTTGTGACTTGTTCATGACAATTAATTCTGATTCAGATTCTGATTGAAAACGTTGATAGAATACAAAAAGAGTGAGAAATGTCCACTGGAGGTTGGAGTCTAGACCCATACAATGATATTGGAATTGTTACAGCACAGAAGCAGGCTATTTAGCCCATCAAAATCCTGCTGGACCCTTGTAGAACCATCCCTTTAGCCCCATTACCCACTCCTCTCCCTGCAGCCCTGCAAATTATTCTTTCTCCAGTTCCTCGGTATTTCTTTCAGAGAACCCCAGTTGATTCCATTCCCACACCCCTCAGAAAGTGAATTCAAATACTTAACTCCTCTTTGCCAAACAAAAGATTTTCCTTTAATCTTTTGCCTGAAATTCAAAATTTGCATGGCTTGGTTCTCAAACTGTCCACTGATAGAAAGAGCTGCTCCCTGTATCTCAGCATTTTTTTTGGCCTCCTGGTATACTCCAGCTCCTCCAGACCAATCTGTATCCCTGATCAGGGGACCAAACAAAGCCAGCTGTTCAGAACCAACATTGGGATATAACTCCTCATACTAAGGAAGGAGAGAGAGGATTTCTCTCTCCTACAACAGATGATTGGCTGGGGCCAATTGAACCATATCCAGGAGGGATCCCTAGGATTATGTAGAATGAGGGTGTTAAGGTACAAAAGATGTGAGATTGGTGCTGAGGAATAAATCAACCATGACGGAGCAAGGCTGCAAGGTTAGAATGATCTTCACCTGTTCCTGATACCAGGCATACTAATTGAAACCCTTCCACCAAACTTCCCGACTCCATTCAAATGGAAACAAGTGCATTTTTAATCCCTTGGTCACCAGTAGTTGGCCCGGTTTACAAAATGTTACAGGAAAAGACAGCTGTTCTCCATTAGGCCACATATGTAAAAGATGATGGGCGCTTAATCAGAGCAGCACGTGGAGTAATGTACAGTGTCCTTGAAGGTGAGGGTTGCAGTACAGAACACCACTCTTGAGGCAGTAAATCCCAAGAGAGACCCAAGAGCTCCTCCACAACCTCCATCAGTACCAGAGCACTGGGTTCCTAGCCCCCTGCTCTACTGGGTTTACATCTATGACCACATGGCTCAGTACCACATCAACATCTACAAATTTGTTGATGATACCACAGCAGTGGGTTGTATAAAAAGGACGATGAGTCAGCATACAGGAGATTGAAAACTTGGCTGAATGGTGCACCAACAATAACCTTGCACTCAATGTCACCAAAACCAAGGAGCTGATTGTTGACTTCAGCAAGGGAAAACCAGAGGAGAACGTTCGAGTGATCATTGGGAGATCAGAAGTGAAGAGGGTAAGCAAATTTAAATTCCAGTGAGTCATGACCTTTTCTAGACCCAAAACATGAATGACATCAAGAAAAAAGCACAACAGCATCTCGACTTTTCTCAGGAGTTTGAGGAGGTTCAGTATGACATCAAAAACCTTGGTAAACTTCTACAGATGTGTTGTGGAAAGTGTGTTGACTGCCTCCATTGTGACCTGGTGTGGGGCACTAATACCACTGAGTGGAAGGCCCTGTAAAAGGTAGTGGAAGCAGCCCAGTACATTTCAGGCAAAACATTCCCCACCATCAAGAAAATCTACATGGAATACTGCCGTTGGAGAGCAGCAGCAATCATCAAGGATCCACACCACCCAGGACACACTCTGTTCTCGCTACTGCCATCAGGAAAGAGGTATAGGGGCGCAAGACTCATACCATCAGGTTCAGGAACAGTTGCTACCCCAAACCTTTACACTCCTAAATTACAGATTCATTAAAAGACTTATTCAAGGACTCTTACTTTGCTCATTATTTATTATTTATTATTTATTTTTCTGTTTTTGCAGTCAATTGTTCACATTTCTTTCTTTTGTTTGCATTTCTTTATTATTAAGTACAGTTTACAGTTAACAGTAATTAGAAATTTTGCCTTACCCACAGGAAAAAGAATCTTAGGCTTGTATGTGTTGTCGTGAATGTTCTCGGACAATAAATTTGAACTTTGAAGAATTGCTAGTTGGGGTTCCAGTTCTTTTTATATCCATCAATTCTATCATCTCTCCTTTCCAAATTTCAACATATTTTGGTGACTGTTTTGCAAAATTCTTCCCTTACCTTTCCCGGCTATCCTAACTTGATATAAAACTAAGAGGAACTGAGATAGTATAAATTAAAACAATTGAGTCAAATTTATTGACTCAAATTGAGTCAATATTTGAGTCAAATATATATAAATTTAACTGAAAGCATAAAATAAGCATTTCCAAATGATCCAGAATGCTCAATTATATAAAAGAAAGCCTTAGATATGGAGTTGATTTCCATCTGAAACAAGATAAAACCAGATGTAGCATGAATTATAATTGAATGTTGCAAACAGCTCAGAGGTTGTAAACTGGTGTGGTGTGGGGGCACAGATTAAACATGACTAGAAGGGAGAGAAGTGAACAAAGTTCACCCAGAGAGTACTGGGGGCCTGGAACTCATGGCATGAAGAATTGTGGAGCAAAATGTTGAGCTGGCCAATAGAAACATTTTCTACCAACAATCGAACCCTTCCCAACCTCATAGCCCATAACCCTCTATTTTTCTTACACGGTTCTTGAGGAACCATGTTCAGCAGGATGGGAAGGTGAATTAGGGCAAGTAAGTTCTTTCTTACACAGGACAAACAGGGTGGGCTGAATGGCTTCATTTAATATTATAAAAATTATATTTCATCCATAAATCTTTTGCCTCAAGGTTTTGGAAATATTATTGGTTTAATGTTCCTGTTTAGCCTTCACTATGGGCCAAGTGTTCTCCTTATGAATTATTAATTGATGAGAAAATTTGCACTTAGTACCTCTGGTGTTGCCATGACCTTCAGTACCACACTCCCTCCAGAGTGGGGCTTGAGTGGGATGTGAGAGGACATCAAGGGTGCTGAAATGTTTCTGATTGTGTCCAAGGTTCAAATCAGAAGCTCATGTTTGGGATGGTTTGAACTGTGTGGCTGCAGGGGCTGCAGTAACACTGGAGGTGAAACTACAGACAGTGACTTTGAGGGGGACTCTCTTTTGCTTCTCTTTCTCTGACTGTAAGAGGCGCTTCAGGCAATTTCTGCCAATGGCGAATGTGCCTGCCTGTCAGCAGACGAAAACTAATTCCCTGCAATATTGCAATGTCTTTATTACATGACAATAAATTGAATCATGAATCTTGAATGTAGTAAGCCAAGGCTAACCCTTTCCCCCTCTGATATGTGAGGTGACGTGGACTGAATAATTCAAACGATAAAGGCCCCCATTACTTTTACAGATGGACAATATAATCCATTGCACTGTTCCGCTAAATAAAAAAAAATTCAAAAACTAAGTCAAGATATTACTTAACAAAAGCCCAACACTAATTTTAATCAACATTTGCAAATGCAAATTTAAGACGACAATCATGGTTTTCACTCTGTGGTTCCCCCATCCCTCCGGGAATCCCTGAAGACTCACATATTCAGCTGTTTTAATTTCAGCTGCCTTAGCACTTTCTAATTCCCCACCTTCCTTCCAACAGCGAGGCAGCCCCAACCAGGTCCAGCTTGTGGACTTGTAAAAGATTCCAGGTGGCAGTAATTAGCCAAATTACCGAGTTAGTAGCAGCCTTGTGTCCCATTTGGTTATCAGGAGAACAGCGCGCAGAAGCCAAGAGTTCTGGTCAATTCCTGCCAACCACTACTCCTAGATACACCACAGTCTGCTGCAGTCAAGGACAAAAAGCCCTCAGCTTTTACCAGTCAAGTACAAAGCACATCAAGACCTTGAAAGCTATTATCAAATTCTGTTGGACTGGTGGGGGGTGGGGGGGGGGAATGGGGATGGGAAGGGGGCATCAGCAGGATGCTGATGTACCTGGAGGGGTACATTATCTCATTTGGAGGGGGAAATGGCCTGCGAATGTCCCCCCATAATGCTGACCCTGCGATAGACAGTAAATGTAAATAGGCTTTTTCCACTGAGGGTAGGTGAGATCGAAACCAGAGGATCTGAGTTAAGGGTGAAAGGGAAAATGTTTAGGGGAAACTTCTTCACACAGAGTGGTGGGAGTTTGCAATGAATTTTCAGCTGAGGTGGTGAATGTGAGCTCAATTTTAATATTAATATTAAGAGGAATTTGGACAGGTACATGGATGGGAGAGGTATGGAGGTGCAGGTCAGTGGGACTAGCCAAAAAAAAAAATGGTTCAGCACAAACTAGAAGGACTGAATGGGCCTGTTTCTGCACTGCAATGTTCTATGGTTCTATAGTTCTATAATATTCTTCAAATTTTGTTTGCCATCGGGCAAAGAGTTGTCATGAGCATTGGCTGGAAGTTCACAACAGCCCACAGCCTATGTGAGTGCTTCAATACATTTAAGGAGGCACATTTAATCATTAGTTCTTTCTTGCTGAGTTACATTGAAGCTGTTCCCCAGCTGGTCCAGTTTATCGCCACTCCCAGAGTCTGGAATCTGAGATCTGCCTGCACCCTATTGCTCTCTGTCTTCACTGGATGGAGAAGCAGGGAAAGATGGGCTATCCCCTATCTGCTGAACACTGAAGCCGAACAGCAAAAACCAACAAAGAGCAAGTGTGGACATCCTGTGAACCACTGACTGGAGACAAAGCTCACTGTTTTGCTTGGTACCTAAATGTCTTGCATGCATGAAGAAAGGAGGCTTTGTTGAGAGTTTGCAAAGTTCATTAGAGTACATGTGTTTTAAAAGAAAATGCATTAGCTGCACATTTGATCAATCGCCCATTCTTGTCCAAAAAAAAACCATCCAGAACATTCCCAAAAAGTGTGAAAACAGCAACAGCTGCCAAGTGATATATTGCAGAGGGCAATGTGACTGATCTGGGATGGTGCCAGTCGGTACCAGAGGAAGGACAAGGCAGGCAGAGAGTGGACTGTGGAACTAATGCCAGGCGATGGCTGCACGTTGATCCCTTTGAAAGCTTTAATTAGGATGAAAAGATGTCCGTTTTAAATAAACGTTCATTGAAGTGGCTGCAGGCAGGTGGGGGAGCCAGGGTTCGGAATACAGTCCAATTCCTTCAAAATTCCTCATTCTTTTCCACAAATGATTACTTGACTATCATCCTAGAAATCAGAATTCAGATCGTACCTTGGCAGCTGGGGAACTTAAATAAAAAATAATATGAACTAACAATAAAAGTTGGTCTCAGTGAAGGTGAACGACTGACATTTGGTCCGAAACACACAACAGAGGGCGAAGACGACAGTCTCTAGAGCCTGAAGCTGAAGACAATCTGCTAGTGGAACTCAGCAGGTCGAACAGCATCAGTGGGAGGAGAGGATTGGCTGACATTGTCTCTTCTTCAGGATTGATGCTTCATAGAGTATTCCATCACAGTACAGGCCTTTAGGCCCACAATGTTGTGCTGACCTATGTAAAACATACTGAACAACAATCTAACCCTTCCCTACCTCTCACCCACAACCTTCATGTGCCTAAGAGTCTTTAAAATGTCCCTATTGTAGCATCCTCTGCCACCACCCTGGCAAGCCATTCCAGGCACCCACTACTCTGTGTAAAACAACTTACTGCTGATGTCTCACCTGAACTTTCCTCCATTCACTTAAAACAGGTGAATGCTGAATTGCCTTCTGCTGTACCTATATCCTATGGCTCCAAGATATAGAACATACACTCCTCCAGCCTGCTTCAATATGAACATGGCTGATCTGACATGCACCTGAACCATTTCCAGCTTGTTCTTCCCACCTTTGAGTATTCCACAGGCAGAATCAACTCAAATCTCAGAACACATACGAAGAGGATGCTTCCTTCCTGAATGTCAGCTCGTTGGGTTTTCAGAATAATCCAATGCTTCATGATAAATTTTGCTTTCATTTCCAGATTCTCATTCTGAGATTTGTTCAGGATGGAATATTAATACAGCTGTGTTGACTATTAGTCCAGAAACATAACCACTACCATACCTTTCAAATGGACGTCAAATGTGACTTTTCTTTCTCTCCCACGGATGCTTCTTGACCCACTAAATCCCTCTAACGGATTATTTTTGCTCCAGGTTTCAGCATCTTCAGTCTCTGATGTCTCCTCCATCAAATGTCAATGCTTAGACTGAGATTAATCAGCAAAATCACAAGAAACCATTAATTATCTAAAGTCAAAGTAACAAGAGAGACTGCACATTCCATAACCAAAATGTACACATACATTTTGTATTTCATTCCAGAAGATCTTACAAAAATTTTATTCAACTAAGTATGGCATAGGGCCAAAGCTGGTGAGGCCTCATTTGGAGTACAGGATACAATTTTGGGCTCCTTGTTTAAGAAAGGATGTGCTGGCATTGGAAAGGATTCAGAGAAGATTCACAAGAATGGCTCAGGGAATGAAAGGATTCGAATTTGATGTTTGACAGCTATTGGACTCTTCTCCTTGGACTTCAAAAACATGAGAGAGGACCTCATGGAAGCATTTTGAATATTGAAAGGGCCAGACAGAGTAGATGTGGCAAAGTTGTTTACCATGGTAGGGGAGTCTAGGACAAAAGGGTATAATTTCAGGATTGAAGGGCACCCATTTAAAACAGAGATGCAGAGGAATTTTTTTAGCCAGAGAGTGATGAACCTCTGGAATTTGCTACCATGGACGGCTGTGGATACTAAGTCATTTGGGTGTATTTAAGCCAGAGATTGACAGGTATCTGAATAGTCAGTATCAAAGTTAATGGGGAGAAGATAGGGGAGAGGGGGTGAGTGGGAAATGGATCAGCTCATGATTAGACTTGATGGGCTGAATGGCCTACTTCTACTCCTCCTATGGTCAAAACATTGACAAAACTGCTGGAAGAACTCAGGCTGAGCAGCATCAAAGGGAGAAAGGGAATGGTCAATGTTCCGGGTCAGAACTCTTCATCGATTGGATTCCTCGAGCAGCTTGTGTTTAGTTTCAGATTTCAGCATCCGCAGTCTCCAGCATGTTTCCAAAACGATGGCTGACTGTGTCTACTCTTGGATGTTGTCTGACCCACTAAGTTCCTCCATTAGTTCTTTGTTCTAGGTGATTTTAAAGAAGAGTTGGAGAGCCTGGAAGGTTCAAGGAATACTTGTAGAGGGAGCACTTGAAAATTCAACCTATCACTCTACTAGTAAGATTTATAACGGATCATTTTTGCAGCATTATGCCCTTTCAAAATGTTATCTCTTAAGCAAAATGAAAATAGCCATCTGTTCGAGGAGCTGCAGATTGAACTGCATCTTTGAGGGGTCAAGGAATTGTTCAATGTTTTGAGTTAAGATCCTTCTTCAAATCTGATCGTAGAGAGTGGAGACAGTCGGTATTAGAAGGAGAGGTTGGGAGTGGTAGGGGATTGGTGCTGGGGTAGTTAATGTCCCTGAGCTTACACTGTTTTTAAGATACAAGATTTATTTATTATCATGTAATAAAACAGATGTAACATTACACAAAATTGCACTTAGTCTGGCATAAGGCCGGGAATGATTGGCCATCAGCAGAAATTGCCCGGCAGCCCTTAGAGTACGAGAGAAAGAGAATCAAAAGAGAATCCCTTTAGAGTCACCGAGTGTCCGTGGATTGCAGCTACACAGACCTTAGTCCAAATCATCAGTAACTCGAGCTCCAGATCCAAACCTCTGACACGATGCTCGTCTCTCCTCTCCATTGACTAGACACCAAATTCTGGAGATCTCAGAGGAGATGAGTGCTGTTATTAGAAGATTTCACTGAAATAAGTCTCATTAGGCTGTAACGTATACGTACAGTATGTATTTGTCTATTTTTGGCCTCAGGTGTGTATAATGGAATGAGTGAGAGATTGTGTGCTCTTCGGACACTGAGTTACTATTTTTCTGTGTAATTTGGTTTGCAATGAACAACCTCTATAAAAATGCAAATAAAAATGAAACAACAATAAAAACCTGTTATGATTCCAGCTCCTGAAGCAACTTTCTCTGCCTTGATGTGACTTCACTGCTGCCAGGACCATCTGCATTAAATTTGCTCACTCAGGGAGCCCAGCATGCTTTCCTGCCTTTAACCCTAACCCCACAACCAGCTTCAAGCACAAACTCAAATTTCACATCTGTGAATGTTCAGCAAATGCTGCTCTCGGTCACACCCCCCCTCCCCATCCATCCCCTCTGCCCTGCAGAGGACTGGGGAGGGGGAGGAAAGGGGGATGTGGAACAGGTTGGAGGGAGGGTGGAGTAGGGTTGGAGGGAAAGTGAAAGGAGGGTTGAAGGGAGGGTGGAGTGGGGGTGGAGAGAGGGTGAAGGGAGGGTGGTAGGGAGGGTGGTAGGGAGGGTGGAGTGGGGGTGGCAGGAATATGGTAGGAAGGGTGGAGCGACAGTGGAGGGAGGGTGTTGGCAAGCTGGCAGGGTAGGGGAAGGGGATTGAGGGTGGAGGGAGATTGAAGGGAGGAGGGAGGGTGGTGGAGAGAGAATGAAGGGAGGGTGAAGGGCAGAGGGAAGCTGGAGAAAAGGCAGTGAGAAGGTGAAGGGAGGATAGAGAGAGAGAGAGGAGGGAGAGTGGAGAGAGGGTGGAGGGAGGGTTGAAGAGTGAGCATTTTATTTCATAATTAAAAAGTTTACATTAAATTAATTTAAAAAGATAAAAGATACAAAAGATAGATAATAAATATTCACAGTTATTATAGTGCAGGAGAATAACTGCTGTTACAATAGTGCAGACAGTTCTTTATGTGGTGTTGATTTTATGATGAATGTAGTGAGGTAGGTTCAGCCTTATAGTAATTGGAAAGAAACTGTTCTTGAACCTGGAGTTGCTGGACTTCAAGCTTTTGTATCTTCTGCCCAATGGTAGCACTGAGAAAATGTCCCCAGTTTTTCTCCAAATAGTCCCATGGGAATTTTAAAATCTAGTTGAGACCAGGCCTCAGTTTAACAGTTCTTCACCATAATAGCATCTTCAGCAACCACAGAGTCATTGAGTTATACAGCACAGAAGCAGGCCATTCAGCCCACCATCCACGCCAACCTTTTTGTCCATCCAGAATAATCCTTTTCCTGCATCAGTACTGTATCAAATGCCTTGCCTATTTAAGTAGCTGTCTAAATCTCTTTAAAATGTAGCGATTGTATCTGATTTCACCACCTCCTCTGGCAATGCGTTCTGGATATCAACCACTCTTTGTGAAAAAAAAAGCCTTACCCCTCAAAACCCCTTTAAAAATCTTTCTTCTCCCCTTCTTGTTTGCAGGGGGTATACAAGAAAATCTGATGTGCAGTGCAGCACACAAAAGTGCTGGAGAAATTCAGCGGGACAGACAGAATCCATAGGAAGTAAAGGGCTGTTGATGTTTCGGGCCTGACCACTTAATCAGAAGTGAAGAATATCTTGTTTTTGTTACCCCTACCATAAAAATCAATGATTCTGATTGTCTACTTGATTCTTGCCTCTCATAATCTTGTATACCTCCAACAGGTTACCCCTCAGCCTCCCTCATTTCAGGGAAAAAAAGTGGGCTATTTCCTCCTATCTGTATGCTGGGATACTGGGCAAATTTAGACATTCAGCATGAATACTAGTTTTATTTTATTAAGTATCTGTTCAGCCACTACAGGTCCCCACAACTTGCTTTCTAAAGCAGACCTAATCCAGTCAAGAATCTCTAGGCTTCTCACTGGCAAAATCCCATGTGAGTCACTTATTGTTATTAGACCAGGTAACTTGAGGTTTGGTCAACGAGGTAGTTTTTCAGGACCACCTTGAGGAAGGAGGTAAAGTTGAAAGTGGGACTGTCAGAATTTCGAGTCTGATACCAAAAGCCAATTTAGTTTCTCCATACGTTACTGCCTTGTAACCCACTCCAGAAGTTGTTCCTGTTTACAACATTTACCAACTTAACACTGTTTATAGTGTTCTCTGTTGTAGAGCTCGTTGAAAGAATCAAAGACTTGTTGATCCAAACCAAGGCTTTTATTAGCAAAAGACAGGAGCTCTTCACAGGTGGCCGACCAGTCCGGAATGATCCAACCTGGCTAGGGACACAACCCTTTAAGGCCCAGACAATAGGTGTGGCTTAGCTCTCAGCCAATCGCTGTAAGCACAGTCTAGATACAGTAACTATATACACTATGTACATTGGTGATAGATCTGTACTATCACATCTGTTCAGAGCTATTTTATTTGTGTGGCCTAGAGGATATTAACTGAAATGTCAGCTGACATTCTGATGAATGGCAAATCACTTGTCTTTGCTTTTCAACATTATGAGAGAATATTGTGTGCATATTAATACATGCAGGCCATCATGGTCTTTGTGTCAGCCAAGAAAATAAATTCCACTTGGAAACTGCCATGTGCATCTTTGCCGGAACTCCCTGATTCCTAAATCGTCTGCCAATGTCTGACCACCTCCATACAGCTCCGAGGGAATTGCTTCAGAGCATTTAACACCAAGTGATTCTCAAGTAGAGTAGGCCCCTGAAGGGCTGCCCAGCACATGGAATGAGGGTGACTAGTCTGGGAAGAGTGGAAAAGGGATTTGGTCAGGGAAGTCAGTTTGAAGAGAATTTTAATGGAGGGAGCTAGAATTGTGGAGGCAAGAAATCAGAATTTAGAAGGTGCAGGATCCAGCAATCTGGGTCAATTTTAGGAAATCACATTGACTACTGGAAGCCCTCCAACTGGGAGCATGTTTCGGGAATTTAGGCAGTGGTCAAGAAAGTGCAAAATGCCTTGACGCTCTTCAATTAGGGAAGTTCAACATGTTGCCCTTCCACAACCTCAACAGGTGCACCATCGAAACCAATCTTGTCAGATGCACCACAGCATTGGACGGGAGCTGCTCTGCTCAGATCAGAAGAAGCTGCAGAATGTGGTGAACACCACACAAACTTAGAACATGCAATATTCCAGCACCGCCCTTCAGCTCACAATGTTGTGCCGACCTATGTAAACCTAAACAATCTGACTCTTCCCTACCCCACACCCATAACCCTCTATTTTTCTTACATCCACGTGCCTAAGAATCTTTTAAATATCCCTATTGTACCATCTTCCACCACCACCCCTGGCAATGCATTGCAGTCCCCAACAATTTCTGTAAAAAACCTACCTCTGATATCTCCCCTAAATATTCTTCCACTCACCTTAAACATATGTCCTCTGGTGTTTGCTACTGTCACTTCTAGGAAAAAGATGCTGGCTGTCCACTTCTTCTACAAACAAAAAAAATGGTGGTGTAACTAAAGCTGCTGTAACAGCAGCTCTGCCACTAGTTCTGACCCGTGGAGAGCCAGGAGAAGAGACATGATGCTTCCCCACAGGGTCCAACCACCCTGTTTGATTGTCTTTGGCTCCGTAAAGGGTTTAAATGACCTGTTAAAGGGGAAATCGGTAGTTTATTTAAAAATCCTGTGACTGCGGGGTCTGGCCCAAGATGGCAGCACCTATTAATGGCAGCAGCCATCAAGAGGTTGCAGACTCTGTGGAAGCAGGTGACTGGCACAGGGCACCAGAAAATGTGGAGTCCACGACCCATTTGAGAAGGAGAAGCAGAGGAAATGCCCCAAGGTATAGTGACCACAGTGGCAGACAGTGAGGGGCACTGAAGCTGAAGAACACACAGGTGGTGCGCTGTTGGTGACTCGAGGTGAGAAATCCACACAGGCTGCTGACAACTGCAGTCAAGGGACTCGCATCAGGCTGCGAACTGTTGGAGACTGGCTCTTGACTCACTGAAGGGGTACCAGGTATTGGAACCGATATGTGAGAGGGTAATGAGGGTGCTGATAATGTTGGAAGTTTGAGTTTTGAGCTCAGGTTGCCGATGGTTTGAACTTAAGGTTATTTGGCTGCCATGGCTGTGGGATGCTGGAGATGAATCAAAGGACACTTGGTGAGTCTACATGGATTATCTTTCGCTTCTTTTTCTCTGACTGTAGGGGAACCGGACAATTTCTTTTGATGGCGAATCTCTGCTTTACAGTGGGAAATTTCGTGTAATATCACATTTTCTGGTTTATTACTGGACAATAAAAGTATCTTGAATCTATGCCTCCAACAATCTTGTAAACCTCAATTAAGTCACCTCACATTCTTCTTCGCTTCAAAGAAAATTTCCTTCCCCTCCATCAATTCTATCTATATCTTCTGCTAGCTAGGAAAGGCAGCCAACATACTGATGAACCATGGACACACTCTTTTCTCCCTCCTCCCATCAAGATGAAGGCTTAGGAGTGTGAAAGTGCACACCTCTAGAGAATTTCTTCCCCTCAGCCCTCAGGTTCCAGAATGAACCTCAAAATGGTTCTCACACTTGGTTTTAATTGATCTATCTTTTAATTGTAAATTCATACTCTTTAAAGTGTGCTCTTTATATGGCTGCACTAATGTTAGAGATAACCTGTGTCAGAAATAAAACTTCTCACACATGAGTCTCTTTAAAACTGATGACACGACAAGCTTCATTTACAAGTCTGCAGAGTTGGACTCAACTGGCTTCTCACCAGTTAAGCCCCGATACATACAGTGCATTGATTTTTATACCCTTGTTGTTTGCCCTTCCCCTTCTTATTAATACTGTTTTAATTGGTTAGTATTGCAAAAGCATTCTAAGTACAACTGCATTTTTAATTATCACGTTCGTTACGTACGCTGCGAACTCTACATACACTAAATTCTGTTTCTCACCCTTCTTATCAATCTTTTGTCTCCTGCATGTCTCTCACTATGACCATGAAAAGATATGTTTAAAAAAACATATCCAGCTGAACTTTTTGTCCTTGGCTGCTAGTAAGCTCCCTGTCCGTTCTGGCTTCCATTTTTATGATTAATCATCACATTTTAACTTAAGCCATTTTAACCTAAATTCTCTATCTCTAACAACCTGTAAAGGCGCTCACAGAAGAACCCTTCTCATAACATGACAAATGAACAAACTGTGATAAAACAGAATTAATTTTTTGCCACTGAATTTGAGTCTGCCCATTTCTGGATTTATTTACTCAGCTAATATTATATGAGTTTAAAGAACAAAGTTAGGACATTTACAGGGACCTCTTCAGGTTTTGCTCCAAATTTTGGCAGCTGGGAGTCAGTTCTAAGATTCTCATCTTTGTCATCTAGGATTTTACAGTCCCGCCGCAGTATCCAGGCCATTTATATCCAAGGCAGCGCTGATGGAGTGCTACACTATCAGAGGCTCTGTCTGACAGTTGAGAAGTTGATGCAAAAGATTTCTTGGCACTGTTTCAAAGAAAAGCAGATTGATGGTTCTAGAATTTGAAGAAATTTTGAAAATCAAACTGGCTATCATCCTTCACCCCTCTAGCTTCACCAGCCGCACCCCTTCCCGATCTTTTTCCCTTGCACCAGTCCCTCCAAAACCCTCCCTCTTGTTAAATAAAAAGAGGGTAGCTGGAGCCAGATGGGAGGAAGGGAGTGGTGATCAGGAATGAGCGTGTACATGGATGATACCTAAAAGTCTGCAGATGCTGTGATTGTAGTAAAAATACAATGTTGGATAAATTCAGCAGGTCACACAGCATATTTTATATAGCAAAGTTAAAGATACATAACCAAAGTTTCGGGCTTGAGCTCTTCATTAAGGTGTGAGATTACAGATGGGGAGCAGTGAGACAGATTCCTATAAAACTTCCTTGTGCCCTCCCTCCCTTATCTACTTAGGACCTCGTGCCTCCTCCCTTTGACCCTTTCCCTGCCATTTTATTCAGGCGCCTGCCTACATATTAATCATACCTTGATGAAGGGCTCAGGCCTGAAATATTGGTTAAGTATCTTTATATTTCCTATATTTCCTTTATATTTCCTATATAAAGTACACCGTGTGACCTGCTGAGTTTCTCCAACATTGTATTTTTACTACAATCACAGCGTCTGCAGACATTCAGGTATCACCCATGTACACGTTCATTCCTGATCACCACTCCCCTCCTCCCATCTGGCTCCAGCTGCCCTCCTTTTTTCTCTCCCTCCTTCTATTATCACACACCAGCCACTGCCTCCAAACTCCACCCACCTCCCCCCCCCCCCCCCCACTGGCTTCACCTAGTAGCCCCTGCATTGCCCTTCCTTCTCATCGATTTTTGGTGGCTCTCTCCCCTCTACCCTCTCAACTCATAATGCCAACTTCTGCCTCCACAGATGCTGCCTTACTTGTTCCTCCAGTGCTCTGATTTTTTTCGGGGTCAGAGGGTCCTTCTGGTGACCTTGAGTTCTTAGCCCTCTGCCCTACTCGCTTTACACCTATGACTGTATGGCTCAATACCACAACACCACCATTTACAAATTCTCCGATGATACCACAGTAGTGGGCTGCATAAAAAGAGGCGATAAGTCATCATACAGGAGGGATATTGAAAACTTGGCCAAATAATGCACCAATGATAACCTCACACTCAATGTCACCAAAACCAAGGAGCTGATTATTGACTTCAGGAAAGGAAAACCAGATCCAATGATTATTGGGAGATCAGAAATGGAGAAGGTGAGCAAATTTGTTCTTGAAAGATCTCAGAGGATCTTTCCTGGACACATCACACTAATGGCAGCAGGAAGAAAGCACATCAGTGCCTCTACTACCTCAGGAGCTTGCGGAGGTTTTGTATGACCATGGCAAATTTCTACAGATGTATGGTGGAAAGTGTGCTGGACAGCTATATCATGGTCTGGTATGGGGACACCAATACCCCTGAGCATAACGCCTTGCAAAAGGTAGTGGATAAATCACAGGAAATCACTGGCAAACCCCTCCCCACCATCGAGAACATTTGCAGGAACACTGCCGTCGGAGAGCAGCAGCAATCATCAAAAACCTACACCACCCAGCACATGCCCTGTTCCTGCTGCTACCATCAGGAAAGAGGTATAGGTGCCACAAGACTCACACCACCAGGTTTAGAATCAGCTGCTACCCCTCCACCATCAGTCTCCCCAACAATAAACTCAATCAGGAACTCATTTAAGGACTCTTACTTTTGTCATTTATTGTTTTTCTCTTCTCTGTATTGCACAGTTTGTTTATATTTGTTTACGTGTACACTGCGTACAGTTTTTTTTTGCACTGCCAATAAGTGGTGATTCTGCTTCGCCCGCGGGAAAAGTAATCTCAGGGTTGTATGTGAGGTCAAATTTATACTCTGACCATAAATCAGAAATCTAATAATGCTGCTGTTTGATGGAGCTCACTGATTATTAGCCTCCTTGCACTGAAATTTGAAAACCAGAGTGTGAAATTAATTTTCTTTCATTAACAAGTTTATTTAGTTTCTCGGGATCTGCGGGATGATTGCCTTGCAGAGGTTAATGTAGAGTGTAAGGTGTGTGAGTGGATTTGGACAAAGTCAATATGAACTTTTAATGTCTGTTTTTGAAGAGCTCTGGAAGAATGAAGTTTAAAAGCCTGTATTCCTTAGCAACAGGGCAACATTTTGTGGAATCAATAAAGTAGCCAGAAGTACAAATATCACCAAAATCTCATGGCATGTTCTGCTCTTGAAAAGCTTTGCCAAGTTGGATAACAATCCTGGATACTATAGCTGTTCAGACTGTTCTTGGAGAGAAGGCATGCAATGCTTTGGAAAGACTTCAGTTAACAACACAAGGTAAGATGAAGATTGGCAGTGATCCTTCTGGAGCCTTAACAAAGGATAGAAAGTCTCAATGTATTGTTTCAAGCATTAAACAGGGTGTAAGTAGCAATCATTTTACAGTGAGTTCTGAGAGGGAGAGAAACCAATTCCAAAAAGTTGTCAACAAGGAATTAACTCCTTAATCTTCTAGAAAGAAGATTGATCATACAGTTTCATGGTTTTAGAGAGTAACGGACTCAATATTGCATCAAGCTTTTCATCTCACAGTGTCTATAGGAGGTAAAGATATATAACCATCATATAGCCGGAGAAAGGCCTCAGGCCCAGAGCCTCCTAGGGACGCTGTGAAACCTGCTGAATTTCTCCAGCCTTTTTGTGTTTTTACTACAATCATTTTCCTGGGTGGCACGGTCAGCGTAGCAGTTAGTACAATGCCTTTATTGCACCAGTGATTGTGGTTCGAATCCCATGCTGTCTGTAAGGTGTTTGCATGTTCTCCCCGTGTCTGAGTGGGTTTCCTCAGGTGCTCTGGTTTCCTTCCACCTTTCAAAATTTGTCAGGGTTGTAGGCTATTTGGGTGCAATTGGGCGGCACAGGCTCATGTGCCTAAATGTCTAAATTTAAAATTTATAAAATGTGAATTTAACTTGAATTACTTAGAGCACTCTAGTTTTATTTCAGGATTGCTGTACCTGCAGCATGTTACTTCTTTGTGATAAAGTGAAAGTAGCACCACGAGAAAACTTTCTTGGATTCCCAGCCACCATTGTACACATCTCCCGCTGTAACTCCAACATCAGTTACTGTTATATAGTCAGGATAATGTGAACTATTTTGCAACCGTGTAAGTAAATACCCTTCTCACTGTAGTAACTGTAGTGCACCACTATGGGGTGTATGTATATGTATATGTATATGTGTATGTGTGAACAGTTTCCAGAGATAGTGGAAGGCATCAGTAAGTAAAATCTCTTTTGTTATTTGAATCTTGTATCTCTAAGTTATTTAAGAAGCCTCCCAGGGAACACACAGACCTAACAGTTACCTCATTGTTCACAAAATAATTTAGTCCTGGTTGATTGTTAGCTCACCTGATCTAAAGAATGAATGAAGGGTGCATTTTGGGAAAAGGGAATCAGATCACCAAGGTCAGCTGTGATCTCCAGACTGAGTCAATGCCTCACAGGTTGAACTCTTGGGGATTTCACCTCGCTGTCACACTGAGATCATAGGAACACCATCACATAGCAGCAGGTGCAGGCTGCGTCCACTCAAGCCCTACTCTACCATTCAACATGATCATAGCTAATCTATGCTGACCCCAACTCTTTTTCTGAGCCAGTTCCCCATCATCTTCAATTTTTCAGTCTTTCAGATACTTATCCATCTCCACTTTAAGATATAGAATTAGAGTTAAAATTTGGTGTCATGAACATCTCGAAATTTATTGTGAGGTAGTGTCTGTGGTTCATTGTCCAGTCAGAAATCTGATGGCAGAGGGGAAGAACCAATCCTTGTGCTGCTGGGTGCTTGTCTTCTTAAGAGATGGTGTCTTAAGAGCAGCCTCTATCCTCAAGGACCCTCACCATCCACGCCATGCCCTCTTCTCACTGCTACCATCAGGAAGGAGGTGCAGGAGCCCGAAGACAAACAAATACAAAAACAGTTTCTTCCCTGACTTTTTCTTACTTTTGAACTAATTTTTTTATTTTGAAATGTGATTCATAGAAATATTTGCATCTGTGATCCTACCACAAAACAATTAATTTTTCAGCATGTTCATGACAATAAATTCAGATTCTGATTCTATTTGTGAAACTTGACAGCGGGTTGAGCAAAGGTAAGAGCTAAGCGGAAGAAGGTTCTAACGTTGTCAGCAAATCTAGATATCAGACTTTCATCACAAATTGAATCGATGTTACTCCATGGGGATTAATGTGTGGCTCTCCCTCAGTGATACAACTTTGGATAGGATGAATACAGGGCAGTATTTATACAGAATCTTATGTCTTTCCCTCTTTGGTGCCTAGAGAATAGTTATGCAACTCCTTGATCTCTCTCTCGGTGTTAAATCTTCTCATCCATTACATACTGTTCATTAGGAACTGATTTGGGATTGCCTATTTGAATCTGGGCTAAGGTTATCCATTGGGAACCAGGAACTTTTAAATTTAAATTTAGACATACAGCACGGTAACAAGCCATTTTGACCCATATTTGGTGCTGTCCAATTACACCCAATTAACCTACACCCCCAGTACGTTTCAAATGGTAGGATGAAACTGGAGCCCCCAGGGGAAATCTACATAAACATGGGGAAAACATACAAACTCCTTACGGACAGCGAGGGATTTGAAGCCCGGTCCCGATTGCTGGCACTGTAAATGCGCTGCACTAAACGTTATGAAACCGTGCTGCCCACTTCTTCTTGACCATTTGTTGAAGTTGTCTTCAATCTACAAACTTATACAAATGATTGCAATCTGAGGGTTAACCCATGGGGTAGGCTGTCAGAATCTTTTCCACAGGACAGAAATGTCACCCAATGGAGGATGTGGGTTTAAAGTGGGAGAGGAGATTTAAAGGAGATGAACAGGGCAAGTTATTATACAGAGAGAATGGTGCATGCCTGGAATGGGCTGCCAGGGATAATGCTGGAAGCAGATAGAATAATAGTATTTAAGAGGCTTCTAGATATTCACATTAATATGAAAGAGATGGAGGGATATCTAGAGGGTGCAAACAGCAGAATTTTAGAGTGATTTGGTCATTAGGGCCAGCACAGACACATGGGCCAAAGTTCCTGTTCCTGTGCTGCATGGTTCTATTTTCTTGAAAATACTTGAGATGTCAATGCTGTGGGCATATATTTTTAATCTTGAGGATATTATCAATGACCAATAAAACCATGGGTAAAACAAGAAAGTCTGCAGACACCATGGTAGAAGTAAAAACACAAAGCTGGAGAAACTCAACAGGTCAAACAGTGTACTTTAGATTAAAAAAAGATAAAGATATATAACCAACATTTCAGCCTTGAGCCTTTCATAAGATAAAACCATGGAATCTCTTTTATTATCTGAGGATCTCCTTTCATAACCTGACCACTAATCTAAGATTCTAATCAATCATGACACAATTTTTCATTCTCAATTTTTTAACTTCTTTGGACCTTGCTAAATTTGTTTAAGTTGAATATTGGCACTCTCTTTTGCCTTTGTCAGTTTTCTGTTGAAGGTTACTTGAGATCCAGCTGATATAAATTCCATTTGTTGGATTTGTCTCAGGCTCATGAATGTAAGCAATGGAATTGGGCGTTTCTGTGGGACTGAGGGACATCTTGCTCAAACTCTACTGTCCTGGTAATGGGAGCTTTGTAACTCCTTCTGTGACAGTTCAGATCTCACCTACCATGTCTTTCATTCCTTCCTATCCTCTCTTAAAGACCACAGGCCCCAATCCCAAGATTGACCGAGACATTCCTTATTCATACCTATGACAATAATAGAAGGTTGATGTATAACCATTGACGGGCCATTATAGATTTGTTAATTGTATGGGTATGAGAGTTTATTGACATATACACAAATACAATGTAGAGATGTCGCCAAATTCTCGTTTGCTGTAGCCAAACAGGAAAGCAAGATAGATAAACTGTAATAGCGCACGTTAAACAAACATTGTCAAACAGAAAAAGAGATCATAAGTCTAAAAAAATCAATACCATAGATACATGAATTAACTAAAATATTCTGCAAAGAGATCACTCACTCATCTGTTAGTATTTCACAGGGAGAAATAATAAAAATAAGGCTAGCATTTGTGTAGTGACTTTAATAAGTCTCATGATGCTTCAGAATTCTTTTTTATTCTTTTTTATTGCCATGTTATAAAACAGATGTAGCATTACACAAAATTGGATTTAGTCTGCCACAAAGAAGACAAAGATTGGCCTTCAGCAGAAACTGCCTGGCACCCCTTACATTCAGAGAAAGAGAATCAAAAGAGAATCCCTTCAGTCACCAGCCCCTTTCACACTGCTGATTACATCTGAGTTAACTCGCCAGTATAGCGGGTCAAATCGCGCGAATTGCATGGTGCGAAATGACATAACCAGGCAGGGCAAGTAGATTTCAACCAGGATCTGATACACAGAGGGAGCAAGTGTCAGAACCTGGCCAAGTTAACTCACCAATCGCCTTCTGGCAGTGTAAAACAACAGACAGTCCAACAAGGTATGATTAGTGATGTCAGTGCCTGCATGCATGTGACACAGTGACAGAATGTTTGTCAGTGTTGCTTTAGTTTTAAATTGGCATTAAAAAATGTCAGAATAGGCCTCTGTTTATATCTATGACTACACAATTCAGCCTGCCTATCTGCCTCCTCCTCTTTGATTCTCCTCATATGCTCCATGAAACAGCAGTCTTCTTCAGCCAGTGTTTCCAACACAGCATTGATGACTGTAAAACAACCACAGAGTCGCAGTGCCAGCATTCAAAAATCATATCCGTTCTCCATTACTAACTGCGCAATTAGACTTCTCTGTGACTACATGCCACTTCCCTTCCGACATCATCACTGGAGGCGGAATCACCCCTTAAAATCCCGAGTGGCAGAGTAGCGTGTTGTGAAAGGCTCCCGGGGTCAGCTTGCCCTGCAACTTTTCCCGTTTCCTAAGAGGATTGGCAATGAGAAAGTGGGTACTTAGTGTCCATGGGTACAGCCACAGGAGCTCTTTCAACAGAGTTGCTGGCAATAATGTAGGAAACACATGAGCCAATTTGCACAGAGCAAACTCTTGGAGACAGCAATACCATCACAACCACGTCATACTTTCCCATTGTTGTTGATTGAGGGATAATTGGCAGGGTAATTGAGAGCAGACCTCTTGGAACCTCACCCACAATGACACTTGCATGATCTCAGAGCTTGTTAAATAATGGCTGTCTTCCATGGACGTTTGATATTTGTGGGTCATCGATAACTGACCTCCACCCATAGGACAGACCAGTGATTTATGCGAATAGTTGAGTATTCTGGAGAACAGGCGTCAAAATCACAGCCTGAGAGTCTGGGATTTCTAAGATATGAAGGGATGGGATTATTATTGCTACATTTTCTGACACTGGTTAGCACAGAGGAAACCTCAGACTTAATTTTCTCCTTCCTCAAGTCCAGTCTCTTGATAGGAGCCTGGGTGTTTATTCAATATAGAACATGGAGCAATACAGCAGAATTACAGGCCCTTTGGCCCATGATGTTGTGCCGACTTATAGAAACCTACTAAAAAAAAACCATCCCTAGCTCACATCCATAACCTTCTATTTTTATTGTATCCATGTGAATGAGTTTTAGAAGCCCCTGTTGTACCAGGCTCCACTACCACCCCAGCAATGTATTCCATTATCACTGGGTCCAAATTTGCCCAACAACACTGTGGGACCACCTTCTCCAGAAGGAGCCAAGGCAATGCCTCATCAAACCCATCTCAAGGGCATTCAGGGCCAGGAAATAAATTACAACCACATCCGGAAAGATTAATAAATTTGACCTCATGTGGGTGCTTACATAGTTGGGTCGTGGAATCATGCAGCATGGAACAGGCCCTTTGGCCCAACTAATCCATAGCAACCAAGTTGGCATTCTGGGCTAGTCCCATTTGCCTGCATTTGGTCCATATCCTTCTAAACCTTTCCTATCCATATATCTGTCCAAATGTCTTTTGAATGTCAAAATTGTACGTGCTTCTGTACTTTCTACTGGCAGCTCGTTCCAGATAGAGACCATCCTCTGAGTGAATAAGTAAGGAAGTAAAACACCCAAAGTCTGCAGACACCATGATTGAAGTAAAAACACAATTTTAGATTTATTGTCAAAGTACATACATCACATTATACACAACCCTGAGATTCTTCCTTTTTCCTCCGGGCAAGGCAGAAATTTGGTAGTGCAAAAAAAACTGTACACAGTGTATACATGTATACAAATAAAGAACTGTAAACAGATACTGAATGTAAACAAGCTGTCTGTGCAATACAGAGAAAATATAGAGAGGATAAAAAAAATCAATGAAGTGCACAAATAAGAGTCCTTAAATGGGTCCCTGATTGAGTTCATTAAATTTTTTAATATAAATTTAGACATACAGCATGGTGTGTACACCACAAATCTATGCCACCCATTTACACCCAATTAACTTACAGCATGTTTCAAATGGTGGGAGGAAACCAGGGCTCTTAGGAAAAACACACACGGAGACCTGGGGAGAACATATAAACTCCTTGCAGACAATATGGGACTCAAACCCCATTCCCGAACATTGGCGCTGTAAAGGCGTTGCACTAACTGCTACTCTAACTGTGCCCTGTTGATGAGGAGTCTAATGGTGGAGGGGAGGCAGCTGTTTTTGTACCTCTTTCCTGATGGCAGCACTGAGAACAGATCATGTGCTGGGAGGTGTGGATCCTTGATGTTTGCTGCTGCTCTCCGACAGCAGTGTTCCCTGTAGATGCTCTCAATAACGGGAAGGGTTTTGCCAGTGATGTCCTGGGCTGTGTCCACTTCCTTTTGCAGGGTTTTATGCTCAGGGGTATTGATGTGCCCATACCAGACTGAGATGCAGCTGGTCAGCACACTTTCCATCACATTTCTGTAGAAATTTTGCCAGGGTTTCTGGTGTGATATCAAACCACCACAAACTCCTGAGAAAGTAGAGGCGCTGATGTGCTTTCTTCATGTGTATTGTGTCCAGGAAATTTGCTCACCCTCTCCACCTCTGATCACTGGATTGTACACTTCTGGTTTTCCCTTCCTGAAGTCAACAATGCTGGAGAAATTCAGCAGGTCAAACAGTGGACTTTACATAACAAAAATAAAGATGCTTAACCAAAGTTTCCACCTTGAGTTCTTCATCAAGGTATGAGCAAAATGTAGTTAGGTGTCGGGCGCCTGCCGACATTTTGCTCGTAGCTCGGTGAAGGGCTCAAACCTGAACCATTGGTTTTAAATCTTTATCTTTGCCATATAAAGTACATTGTTTGAACTGCTGAGTTTCTCCAGCATTGTGTTTTTACTCTGAGTGAATAAGTCAGGTTCCTTTTAAATATTCCTCCCTTCACCTTAAACCTAAGCCCTCTTGTCCTAGGATCTTCTACCCTGGGAAATAAACAGTGAGCATTCACTTTGTTCATGCCCCTCATGGTTTTATAAACTTCCATGCTTCAGACCAACCATTCTCAACTTTTCTTTTGGTGAAGGCTCCCCAAGGATTCTGCTCAAAGTTTATGGGAACCCTTCCCTGTGAAGCTGTCAAGTTTAGTTTGTTTCTTCCATATTCTTTTCTACCGACTACATAAAAAACATAATAAATATTTATGTTTCGTGAGGTGAAAAGAAAGCAAGGCTTTTACTTAAATGTTCTGTGGCCTCCAGGGGGCCATGAGACCCCCAGTGAGAATAACTGCTTGAGGGGATAAAGACGCAGCCTACTTAACCTCTCCTTATAACTCAAAATTCAAGATTTATTATTTTATTGTCATGTAATAAAAACAGAGAATGAGATATAACATGAAATTTCCTTTAGTCTACTGTAAGGCAGACAAAGATTCTCCATCAGCACAAATTTAATGGTGCCCCTTACAGATGAGGAAAGAGAAGCAAAAGAGGGTCCCTTCGGAGTCAGCAAATGTCTGTAGATTCACCTCCAGTGCTCTTGCAATCTCTGCAACCATCCATATTCCAGTCCAACCCATTGTAATGTGCATCGAAAGAACCAAAGACTTGTTGATCCAAACCAAGGCTTTTATTAACTAAAAGACTGGAGCATATCACAAGTAGGTCGATCAGTCCAGAATGACCTGGTCTGGCTAGGAGCAATCCTTTAAGACCTGCCAGTAGGTGTAGCTACACTCTCAGCCAATCACAGTCATCCTACACTCTTTTTCTTGGCTTGGCTTCGCGGACGAAGATTTATGGAGGGGGTAAATGTCCACGTCAGCTGCAGGCTCGTTTGTGGCTGACAAGTCCGACGCGGGACAGGCAGACACGGTTGCAGCGGTTGCAGGGGAAAATTGGTTGGTTGGGGTTGGGTGTTGGGTTTTTCCTCCTTTGCCTTTTGTCAGTGAGGTGGGCTCTGCGGTCTTCTTCAAAGGAGGTTGCTGCCCGCCAAACTGTGAGGCGCCAAGATGCACGGTTTGAGGCGTTATCACCCCACTGGCGGTGGTCAATGTGGCAGGCACCAAGAGATTTCTTTAGGCAGTCCTTGTACCTTTTCTTTGGTGCACCTCTGTCACGGTGGCCAGTGGAGAGCTCGCCATATAACACGATCTTGGGAAGGCGATGGTCCTCCATTCTGGAGACGTGACCCATCCAGCGCAGCTGGATCTTCAGCAGCGTGGACTCGATGCTGTCGACCTCTGCCATCTCGAGTACTTCGACGTTAGGGATGAAAGCGCTCCAATGGATGTTGAGGATGGAGCGGAGACAATGCTGGTGGAAGCGTTCTAGGAGCCGTAGGTGGTGCCGGTAGAGGACCCATGATTCGGAGCCGAACAGGAGCGTGGGTATGACAACGGCTCTGTATACGCTTATCTTTGTGAGGTTTTTCAGTTGGTTGTTTTTCCAGACTCTTTTGTGTAGTCTTCCAAAGGCGCTATTTGCCCAAACCCTTCAGCAGCCTGAGGTCCAGATCCAATCCTCTGCCATGATCAGGAAGCCCTCAGCCCCCTTGGCACCCTCTCGCATCCCGGTCCCAATATCTGGTACCCCTTCAGCCAGTCTCCAGCAGACATCAGCCCAGTGTCAATCCCTTGACTGCAGCCACTAGCAGCCCATAGCCTGTGTGGGTTCCTCACCTCAAGCTACCAGCAGCCTGCCACCAGTGTGTTCTTCAGCCTCAGAGCCCCTTGCTGGTCTGCCACCATGGTCACTGCCCTGTGGGTTGTCTCCTTTGACTTTCCTTCTCAAACTAAGGGTGGTCTCTTTGTTTTCTGGTACCCTGCACCATTTCTCTGCTTCCCCAGAATCTACAACCCTTTGTGGCTGCTGCCAAACATAGGAACCACCATCAAGGGCCCAGACCCCGCAGTCACAGGATTTTAAAATAAATCATCGCCGGATCCTTTAACAGGTTGTTTAAAACCTGTATGGAGACAATGCTAGTTGGACTGGGCGGTTGGACCCCACAGGGGAGTGCTGAGACTTCACTGAGACTTCGCTTCCCTCTCTCGTCATGCCCACACCAGCGGTAGTGCTACCATAACAACAGCTTCGGCAGTGCCGCCATTTTTTGCTCATGCCTTCTGGTCCCTGAAACATTCTGGCGATATTACTGTGCCCCATCAGACAGGCAGATTTCCTCTATTTTGAAAGGGGCAACATTCCAGAAAACATCCATTGGATGTTGGGCCATTTGGAAGCCTGGCATGGGTTTCCCCTCTCCATCACACCCACCTCTGAATTCTGACATGGGAACTGGAAATGGCAAGGAATGGGAAGCAATGGAAAAGGCATAGAGTAGGCCATCAATTGCTGGCAAAGGAATCAAGCTCAGGCTTCGAAGCTCTCCGCATCAAGCCCTGTGATTTATTAGTCTTCTCAAACAGTTAGAAATTCCATTACAAAGATAATGTTCATGGATTCCTTAATATGAAACCATGTTTCAGTGCTTGTAACAATAAAGTGGGGAATAAATATGCTTATTTGTAGCTGTCAAGAGTAATAAACGGAGTCAGAGAAAGCTGAGATGTTATTGAAACAATCTCGAGACTTGCCTGAATTGACAGGGGCACCGTGTTTCCAAGAGTAAAATACATCGTTGCTTTTATTCTGGATAAAATAATTATTAGCAGATGTACTGTGTAACACTTAAGAGGTGAAAGGCATATTTTAGGCTGCGTCAATTATTGAGAAATCGAGCATAAAACAAGAAAATCACCTCAAATATTTCTTGATGAAGTGCTTTTGAGGGCTTCCCTTTTTCAGCCTTATTCTTCCTCCTCAACAAACTGGTGGCCACTCTCTTTCTCTATAGTCTGTCTTCCCCCTATCCCATTTGACCCCCACCTTCTCGTCCCTCAGCCCTTGCTCCAGTCTTAATCTGACCCATGCATTTCCCTTCACATCCAGCAATTCCCTGTCAACCACTCACCTCCAGCACTACTCCCCCCCCCAACTCTTGCCCTCAGCACCCATCCCTCACTGTCCACCAACTACCCATCTCTCAGCCAAAGACACAACCCGCGGCCATGAACTGAAAAACTTCTGCCACTTCCCTCAAATGTCCCTCCTTCCAAACCTAATCCCCACAGATAGAATAGAGATCTTATTTGGGAATAAGCATGGTCCATGATCTCATGTGGAGAGTGTCAAAGGTTATGGGTGAAGGCAGGAGGAAAAATACACCAGCCATGATTTGATTGATGGAGTAGACCCAATGGGCTGAATGGCCTAATTCTGCACCCATGTCTTATGGTTTTACAGAGAGATCCACTTCATCAGTTTCATACCCTTGCAGAACTCAGGGTGGTATCCTTAGAACAATATCCCTGCTGTGGTATATCCCTGATTATTGAAAGAGGCAAGAGAAGACTTATCTGGGGCATTGATGAAGATCTTTGAACCCTCAGGAGTGACAGGAGTGGTCCCAGAGGAATGGAAAGTGGCTAATGTTGCATCTCTGTTCAAGAAGGAGAAAAGAAAAGGATTATGCTGGAAATTATAGACCAGTAAATTTTACACTAGTTGTATGGAAATGATTAGAAATGTAGAGGGCTATCAGAGAATACAACAAGATATGTATCAGTTAAAGATATGGGTATAGAAATGGCTGATGGAGTTTAATTCAGGCAAGTGTGAGGTACTGCACTTTGGGAGATCAAATGTAAAGGGAACGTATGCAGTTATTGAGGGGTCTTTTAGTATTCATGGGCAGAGGCATCTGGGAATCCTTGAAAATGGCACACAGGGAGATTGGGTGGTAAAGACGGTGTATGATATGCTTGGCTTCATTTTGTGGATCTTTCAGTATAAAAGTCAGGAGGTCATGTTGCAGTAATATAGAACACTGAAAATTACAGCAATTTGGCCCACATATCACCTTAAGTAATCCATTACTAACCACAGAGCACCTATGGCATAGAGATTGCTTAAGGTGGTATGAGAGTGGAAAGAAAAAGCTTGAAAATCACTGATCTAAATCTTCACAACCTCACACCCATAACCCTCTATTTTTCTTGCAAACTATGTGCCTGGCTAAGAATCTTTTTTAATGTCCCTAGATGACACTAGATAAATTACTTTAGCTCCTGTTCTCCGTGACACTGCAATCATTGCCTGATGCAATGTCCTACTGGAAGCTTGGATTACCACCAGCTCCACTCATCTGCTCAGACCGGAGTTCCTTGAAGAAAGGTTTTGCAGCAATGTGCCACCAGGAAAAAGGTACAGGTGCCACAAGATTCACACCACCAGGTTCGGGAACAGCTGCTCCCCCTCCACCATCAGACTCTTCAACAACAAACTCAATCAGGGACTCACTTAAGGACCCTTACTTTGCACATTATTTTTTTTTAACTGAATTTGTTTATTCTTGCACAGTCAGTTTGTTTATATTTCATTCTCTGTTTACATTTCTTCCTTTTGTATATGTATCTTTCTTCTTGAGTACAATTTACAGTTACTGATCAGTAGAAATTCTGCCTGGCCCATAGGAAAATGAATCTCAGGGTTGCACATGATGTCATGTGTGTACTCTGACAATAAATTTGAACTTTGAATCTTGTAAGAATTTAGCTTTTGTACAATAGCTTAGACGGTGTTGGGGGAACTTTTTTTGCAGCCACTGGTTTTGAACTCTCTGGCTACAAAATTGAAGAAAGGAATCACTGGCTGTGGAGATGGTGCAGAGGAGGGGAGGGGGTTGGGATTTAAGGACAGAATCAGTCGCCTGAGACTATGCTCACTTTAAATTCAGAAGGGTAAAAGGTGACTTTATAGAAACATAAAATCATGGAAGAGAAAGTTGTTTCCACTGGAAGGTGAGACTACAACTAGGAGACATATCATCAAGATATGGGGGACTAGAAGTTAAGACAGAAATGAGGAGAAACTGTTTCTCCCAGAAAGTAGTGAATCTGCAGAATTCTCTACCTAAGGAAGCAGTAGAGGCTGCCTTGTTGAATGAATTGAAGACGCAGAGATAGATTTGTGCACAGTTGGAGAATTAAGGGTTATGGAGAAAAGGTGAGATATTATTTGAATGGTGGAGCAGGTTCAATGGGCCAGATGGCCGATTCCTGCTCCTATTTATTCTGTTCTTATGAAGTCAAGAGAAAATTAAGATAAATTATCTCGATGAATAGATTGGAAAATGGGATTGACTGGATTGCTGCAAGTGGACTAACATAGTCTCAATGGGACAAATGGCCTGTTTGGTGCTGTAATCACTTACAGATTGCAGGATGAATCTATCATAATCTTTGGAGGTAAACTCAATTTTTTGGAAGTGCCTGAATCAGCATCCAAATGAAGTCTTGCGATGCCTGGGACTTGCCATCCAGATGAAGCCTTGCGATCCCTGGGACTTGCCATCCAGATGAAGCCTTGCGATCCCTGGGACTTGAAGAATATATCGTGCTTTGCTGCCAAAGCATGAGGTGTGGTAATGGCACAGGCTTCAAGGACTGGTTAAATGTTGAAGGCTCCTGGGAAACATCAGCCTCACCCTTTCCGATTCTGTTTCATCTCCTCCTTAAGGATGTCTCCACATGTGTGCAGGAGACCAAAGCCCAGGCCCATAAATCTCCCACTAAACAATGCAGCAGGGAAGCTCTGGAGAAACCTCCTCACCCAGAGAGTGGTGAGAATGTGGGGCTCGACCCCATGTGGAGACATAGAGATGTGTTTGAAAGGAACCTGGATAAACATGTCTGGGAAAAAGGGAATAGAACCTGATGAAGTAAATTCCTGGTGTTAGAAACACCCGTTTCTGTACTGTAAATATTATCCAATTCTACGTAACTGCTGTAAAATAACATTCTGGCTTTCTGATTACAAATTGACTCTGCCACTTGCTGGAATCAAATTTAATCCTTCAGAGGAAAGATAATTCCATCCACAAATCTCTGTTCAGCTACATCTGCATTATCAGGCAGCGTTTGATGGATAGACAACACATTCGCTGCTGACAGACCTCTCCTTCGATCTCTCGACTGAACTACTCCTCTGTAATAGCTCCCAGAAACTCAGTCCAAAAGCTGCCATTGGATTTTTGTGGTAATTAATTCCTTGTGTGAGCTATACCAAAAGGCCATTCAGCCCCTTGAGTCTGTTCTTTCATTGAGAGTTCATTGTTGACTTGTCCTTTACCCCATTTCCCTTTATACCTTCCATTCATACCGTCAGGAGCTTAGATAGTGAGTGGCTGGGGCATCGTGAGATCTGATAGGCAGGGGCGTGGATCAGCAGTCAGGGTATTGGGAGCTCCGATGATCAGGCGATCGAAGTGAGGATCTGCAGTCGGGGTGTCGGGTCTCCATTAATTATATTTATCAGCCTTGGGTGTAAATGTGCAGTTGACCAACAGCTATTGCAGCCAACAGGTCTGACCAACATTGACCTCTGGGTGTAACAATCTTTCCCAACTTTATTCCTAGATTGGCTCTATTTTATAAGTTGTGCCCTGCTATCCTGGATTCTTTAAACACAGAAATAATTTTTCTCTCTCTGCCCACCAGCATCTCTTAATACATAGACCAGCCATTCTCAATGGGTACCCATTTAAGTAAAAGCCTTGTTTTCTTTTCAGCTCATGTAACATAAATATTTTTTTTGTAGTCAGTAGGACAGAAATATAAAAGAAACCAACTAAATGAGCAGAGTCTTAAGGATCAGAATCAGGTATATTGTCACAAAATATGTTGTTTTGTGACAGCAGTATTGTGCATTACAGGTGTAAAAGTTGCTATAAATTACATTTCTGTAAATACACTATTAATAAATGTAAATAAATTAGTGCAAAAGAAGATTAAAAATGTGAAGTTATGACTGTGGTTCATTGTCCATTCAGAAATATAATGGTGAAGGGGAAGAAGCTGTTTCTGTACCATTGGGTGTTTGTTTTCAGGCTCCTGTATCTCCTTCCTGATGGTAGCAGTGTGAAGAGGTTTGGCCTGGCAGGTGAGGGTCTTTGATGATGGATACTGCTTTCTTGAGACACCACCTCTTGTAGATGTCCTTAAGAAACGTACCATAGCCTAAATAAGGTTGAGAATGGCTGACCTAGAGCAGGCTTAGCAACCACCCTTTCAGCTAGTATATTCCACAGCAGATAATCTGAGAGCTAGAAAGCCACAAAGAGATATAGCATGAAAACAGGCTTGTCAGCCCACTGAGTTTGTGGCTACCATCACCTGCCTATCCACACAAATCCTGCATTAATGCTATTTATTTGTCTCCCTACATTTTCATCAACTTCTTCCTGGATTCTGTCTCTCATCTACTCAGCCTGTCACCTGTCACAGGACCCGAGAGCTCCCAATGCCTGGCTCTGAACTCTCCCCTCAGCCTACACCAGAGTTCCCAATGCCTGAGTCCCGACTCTGAACCCTCCTGTCCCCTTGGCCTACCACAAAATGGACTCCAGTGTGCATGCAGTAGTAAGCCGAATGGAGGATTTGGAGTTGGCATCAGGAGCTCCAGTGTGTGCCTGTAGGCCAACTGGCGCAGCAGACTTATGTAAGCCTAAGTGTATTTGGCTGTTTGAATAAGTGAGATATTTACCTTTAAAATTCCAATAATTCTAACATTGGTTTGAGCAATTTATTAACACTTCATCAGAAAAGTCGGTCAGTCCATGAGTATCCCCTTTTTAGAGGATCATAATTCATGAGCCGAGGAACCAAGCAGTCTTGAGACCAAGATGATCCAGGATAACATGTTAAGGATAGCTCAGGAGATGTACTAGCAGGTTTATAATAGGAAAATAACTCAATATTCATAGATGAGAAATAAAAATATATAAACTCTTAAAAGAAATCAACTCAGCAATAACTCCAAGCTATATTTTGTTGTTATATTTATGATTTTGTTTATCCTAGTTGTCAAAGTTTCATAAAATATGAAAACTTCAAAAGGCAGACTAACAGTAAAGCATTCTTGAATTTCCGTGTAAAGGCATGCAGAAATTATACAGTTACATTTTGCTCAGGGTTCTCTATCAATGTATTGCAAGGTCTCTCAGTGGTTGTATAATAGGGAGATACTCTCCTTCAGGCAGTTCTTAAAGAGACATATAAACAACTTGATTATTGCTCTAGTTGATGCCGTCCCACAGTGATGTAATTAATAGAACTACTGCCTCACCACTCCATCCATCTGGTTTCTGCCCTGAACTCTGGCCCCGTCTGTGCAGTTTGCTCATTCTCCCTGTGACCATGTGAGCTTCCTCTGGATGCTTCAGTTGCTTCTCAAGCCTCAAAGATGTGGGCAGGTAGATTATTGGCCATTGCTGGAGTGTATAAGTGAGTTGTAGAATCTGGGGGGTGGGGGGGGGGGGAAATAATAGAAATGTGGGAAAATAAAAAAAGGGAATAGCAAAGATTTGTAAAAATGGTTACGGGAAAGTCAGAGGAAACTTTTTTTTGAGGATGATCAAAAATTGATGTATTATTTATTCTTGCAATTTAAAATAAATTTAGCAGTTTCAAGTTTTGTGCTTTTCATTTTTTCTACAAAACAACTGTTACTGAAAATCAAAGTTGGCAATTGTTTTGGGGGTTGCAAGTAGTTGGCCTTGCCTAAGTGCAAAATAGTCTGGCACTGGCCCTGACCCCCTCCCATTCTCATCTCCACCCTCATTGATTCCTCCCTTGTCCACTCCATTTCCTCCTTTAGATTCTTCCCCTCACCCCACCATCCCTCCTTTGCTTCCATTTGCTCTCTCATTACACCACCATTGTTCACCTTCCCTTCTGATCAGATTCCAACTACTGACAGACTTTGTCTCCAGTTATCACCCACCCTCATCCTACTCCATCCCTTTGCTTCTCTCTCCCTCTATCTTGTATCTGGCAATCGACTCCCTCTGTCCATCTCCTTCACTACTCCTGGGTGCACCAATTCCCCTCTGGCTCTGGCCCTACCCTTCTGACCCTAACCTCATTGTACCAGCTCTCTCTCCTCTACACTTCCTGATCAAGGGTTCGCTGCTCACTCCAGGGAGTTGTTTTGGTTACAGGACAATTAATGGGGAAATGGTCGTGCTGGAATCCTGCCAGGAAACCGCTGTGAGCTTTGATTTAAATTTTAAAATTGATGTGCTGGTTACATCAATATTAATGTTACTGTCAAAGTTAAATCGTCAATGATGAATCTTGCAACTTTAAAAAATTTAAATAAATGTAGACATACAGCATGGTAACAGGCCATTTTGGTGATGAGCCCGTGCGGCCTGATTTACCTACACCCCCAGTACGTTTCTAATGGTGGGAGAAAATTGGAGTCCCCGGGGAAAACCCACACAGACATGGAAAGAACGTTAAAACTCTTTACAGACAGCGCAGGATTCAAATCCCTATTCCGATCCCTGGTGCTGTAAAGGCATTTGTTAACCACTATGCCAGCCATGTTTTTCATGAATCCAAAATATCGATGGAGTGTGGCAACGTTTAGCGAGCTGCCTGTATAACACAAAGAACTAATCTCTTGCTGCGCCTCTATACATGTGTGAGAAACAGAAGTACCTTCACAGAAATTGCTCAAGACAAAAATTGAGAACAAAGAACATTTATTATACAACAATGCAAAGTTGGGAGCTTTCCCCATAACCTGGGAATACACACATATACTGGGGCTCACCCAACTTTTATACAGTTGATTTCAGTATAGAAATACCCTCCCCCTTATGCCTCCTGGATGAGTTTGGCATTAGGCAATCCTGTCTGCCTACGTGCTGTTTCTGTGAACTTGGAGGACCAGGGGGTATCCTGTCGGTGTCCCATCATGTCATTGTCCTTATTCACAAACCTTCCTTTGTTCTAATTCACACCTTCCCGACCCTCAGGGCTACAACCTTCTTATATGCAGAACTTGCTAATTCTGTCTAAAAGGCTAGAAGACACTTATCTTATTCAGACTAACTTTACTTCCTACATTCTATTATCTATCCTTATCCTATTCATACTGGCTTTATTCTTCTTCTCTTTGGCTTGGCTTCGCGGACGAAGATTTATGGAGGGGGTAAAAAGTCCACGTCAGCTGCAGGCTCGTTTGTGGCTGACAAGTCCGATGTGGGACAGGCAGACACGATTGCAGCGGTTGCAAGGGAAAATTGGTTGGTTGGGGTTGGGTGTTGGGTTTTTCCTCCTTTGCCTTTTGTTCGTGAGGTGGGCTCTGCGGTCTTCTTCAAAGGAGGTTGCTGCCCGCCAAACTGTGAGGCGCCAAGATGCACGGTTTGAGGCGTTATCAGCCCACTGGCGGTGGTCAATGTGGCAGGCACCAAGAGATTTCTTTAGGCAGTCCTTGTACCTTTTCTTTGGTGCACTTCTGTCACGGTGGCCAGTGGAGAGCTCGCCATATAACAGGATCTTGGGAAGGCGATGGTCCTCCATTCTGGAGACGTGACCCATCCAGCGCAGCTGGATCTTCAGCAGCGTGGACTCGATCCTGTCGACCTCTGCCATCTCGAGTACTTCGACGTTAGGGGTGTAAGCGCTCCAATGGATGTTGAGGATGGAGCGGAGACAACGCTGGTGGAAGCGTTCTAGGAGCCGTACCACCTACTGGCTTTATTCATTACACATATATCCATACTAGTTTCCTCATCTTTCATATTTTTATATCTGTTTTACTTATCTCTCACACATGTGACAAAATAGCAAAACGCAAATGTGCTGGTGAACCTCAGCAGGTCACCCAACATCCACAGGAAGTAAAGGGTAAGGAAAGCCTGCAGTTGCTGAAAATGTAGCAAAAATACACGAAAATGCTGGAGATACTCAACCGGTCTTTTCAACATCCAATAGGAAGCAAAGATATAATTCTCATCTCTCCTCTTATTATATCCAATTAGCACCTTTTGGTTGTTAGATCTGGACTCCTCCCCCTCTCATTCTTCCTCCTTAATCCCTAGTCTTTGAGTAAGACATCTGTCTGCTTTTTACTTGAAGAAGGACTCGGGCCTGAAACATTGGCCATATATCTTGAAAGACTGCCTGACTTCCTCCAGCATTTCTGCATGTTTTTAAATGGACTTTTTGGGCCTGGGCCCTTCATCAAGAATCAGAAAAAAACAGGCAGAATTAAAAGGTGTGGAGGGAAAGTAGAGGAGGATGAAAGGAGGGAGGAAGGCACTGGGGGATGGGCACAGGCTAACAGGTAAGAGGATATAGGTGGGAGGTTAGAAGAGAAAGTAACTGAGAAGTGATGGGAGAGAGCAGAAAGAAGGGAAACTATCTGATAGGAAAAGGAAGGGAAGTGAGTGTGGATATGGAGGAAAGGAGTCAGAGGGGTAGGGATAGAGAGAGATATGCAGGGGAGCATTAACAGAGACCCTATAGTCTGCAGATCTTGTTTAACACATGACAAAAAAAATTCATTCATTCTTCTCAACTTCATTCCCTATGCATTTATTATTCTGTGCTATTAACCATCTAATTCACACCAATCTGCACCTCCTTCATGGATTTTAAATCCATGGCTACCATGGAGAGACTCACATTTATAACTCTGAGACAGAAAAGGAGATCATAAATATAAAAAGATAAATTAATAAATGTTCACAGTTGCAATTAGTGAAAAATAAGTGATGTTTCAATGATGTTGTGAGAGATGGGAAAATTGATCTAAAATTATGAACATGGAAGAAACTAAAGTTCATCAGTAAAATGGCTGAAACCAGTTCAAACAGGATAAGTTTGGGGCTTAGGATGCAGGAAAGCAGAGTCAGCACGATTAACATAAGAATCTTCTATCCTTTGTGACAAGACCATAGGACTAAGATAAGGAATGGTAAGGTACAATAGAATGTAGGAAGTTGAGGTAGTCTGGATCAGATAAGGGTCTCCTAGCCCTGGACAGAAGTACCAAGTCATACATTTCTAATTAGCTAACCATACACAGATTTATACATATGAAATTAGCCAACCCTAGATAGAATGAGTCAACTCTGCATATTAAGAGACTGTAGCCCAGAGAAACAGGAAGGTGTGAATAAGGACAATGACATGATGGGGCACCCACAGGATACCCCCTGGTCCTCCAAGTGTACTGAAACTGCACGTAGGCAGGAAGAATTACCTATGCCAAACCCATCCAGGGGGCAGAAGAATGTAAGGGGGAGGGCATTCTGATACTGAAATTGACTGTATAAAAGTTGGGTGAGCCCCAGTATGTGTGTGTATTCCCAGGGTAAGGGGAAGCACCCAACTTTGCATTGTTGTAGTAATAAATGTTCTTTGTTCTCAATTTTTGTCTCGAGCAATTTCTTTAAAGGTACTTTAATTTCTAACAAATGGGGGCTCGTCCGGGATCACACTCCCTCCACTGACAGAGTACCCCGATGACGAGAGTAGGTGCACCCCGGCTGATTCAGCTGGACTCACGGGCGACGGGTGGCTGGTCAGTGGAAGAAGCGAGTGATATCCGAGAAGAGGCATTGAGAACAAACGGCGGAAGGACGCGCGCTAGAGCAGTACTGCCAGAACTCGGTAAGAGTATTTTACTTGTTCCTAAGTATGGGAATAGCGGGCAGTAGAGATGAGAGTCCTGACACAGGACGTGACCACCAGATAGCTACGTACAGCCCGCTTGGGATGATGTTATCTGAGTGGGGCACAGGAAAGACCCGCGGTAAAGACAAACTGACGACGGTCAGGTATTGTTGTAATGAATGGGTGAGATACCCGGTTAAAGGGAGCTCCGTGTACTGGCCAAAATTCGGATCCGAGGATGAATGGATGTGTGAAGCTTTGAACTTATGGCTCTATCAAAACCAGAAAGACAATGTTGAGAGCAGGGAATATGCAGCCTGCTGGCTCAAGGGATCCATTGAACAGCTGGTTTTGAATGAGAAAGAATCCAGGGATAAGAGAGAGGAGGAACCTCTTGTCCCTGAATCACAGGGTTGGGATGTGTTACATTCCCTCCCTCCACCCTATGTTCCTCCTATGCCAGCTCCTATCTTTCCTTCCCCTCCTATGACCTACCCTTCTGCACCTTCCCCACCTCCCCCACCACTAGAGAAGAGAGAAGAGAGCAGGAGTGGTATGATAACTTGCTCACAAAGCACTCGATTACCACCTCTGTTGGCAGGAGAGAGAGGTAACTTTAATTCAGAACAGCGTGAGACTCTTCAGGAAGAAAGGGCAGAACCCTTTGATTCATTTCCCAGGGAGCAGGAACCCAGACCTAATAAGCCAGAAACCAATTGGATGAGACCACTGCGGGAAGTTCCCATGGGAGAGGGTCTCGGTTTCGTAAATGTGCCCCTGACCAGTACTGAAGTGTGTAACTTTAAGAAAGAACTGACCTCCCTGATAGAAGATCCCCAGGGATGTGCCGAACAGTTAGACCAATTTTTGGGACCAAATATATATACAATATGGGGGTCTCGACATGGAATCCCCAGCAGGGGAACAATTGGTACTAACAGGTTTTGTTACCAACTCAGCCCCAGATATTAGGAGAAAATTACAAAAGACAGAAAATTGGCATGAGCAGGGAATAACCCAGCTTCTACAGATCACACAAAAAGCATTTGTCCAGACATCTGAGGATAAGCAGAAAGCAAAGGCTAACATTTTGATGCAAGCAGTTAAAGGAATAGTAGATGAGTAACATGAAAAAAAAAGGCAGGGACTGTGTGCCAGCTCCTGAATGTTGGGAGAAGTGCAGGGAGTGGGAGAGTAGAGACCAGAGATAATTTCATAAATCACGACTTCCCACTTCAGTCACTGACCAATATTGATTAAAATTCATGCTAAAAATTAAATGTCATAAATGATCGTTTTTCAATACTGTAGAATTAGCGAATTTAACTACCAGTTAATTCCAATTTATGAAATAAATTGTATTTAAAAGTGATTTTGCACAGGGAGTACCTGAGAGTTGAGTGATGTTATAACATTTGCAGGGAGAAATGTTTGCGCAAATAGGGTGAGTTCTATACATCTTAACTTTAAGTGTATGTGAGATAAAGAAAGGATCTGATGTGTAAAGTGGCTGGATCAGCCAGTTGAAGGGGGAGTGTGCATGTCCCTTTAAGTGCACTGTGGCACTTGAAATTGAGGCTTCAGGCTCTTGTCTTGCAGTTAGAGGTATGGAGCCCTATCAACACATTTAATACATTTCTTCTACACATTCAGCAGTCAAGGTCCGTGAGTTTAAAGATCACCCACCTCTGGAGAATAAAGATACCTCTGGGGATTCCTATGGGGATTCCTATAAGTTTAATCATTCATTTCTCTGGTGCATTTTCCTCTGGAGTGAAATTAATGCCTCAGCACAATTTCTCTGTATTGCCGCTGTTATTTAATTCATGATAACTTTCCCCCATTCATCAGGTTTATATTTAAATCCGGTAGTGCGGAAGTTACATTGTAAATAATCACGGAGGTAAATCCTGCGCAACTGGATTCAGCTTAATGGAGAAATAAACCTGCGAACTGGTCTATGGTGGTGTGTGAGTACTGCAATAGGTGGAATATGATTTAAATTGGTGGCATTGTTCAGAACAATTGGGTGCATAAGAATAATAATATCATTAAGAACTCACAGATCTTGTACCAGATGCTATTCAGTACATCTTGACTTAAGGACTGGAGAAATTGGCATGTTAGAATGAGATTGGCATGGTACCAATATTTCTTGATTCAATAATGACTCCACAAGCTCCAGGATTCATGCAGCAGAACTTTTAAGTGGAATATAATAGAAACTAGCCTGTACTTAAATTATTGTGTGTGCAATCTTCATAAGAACATCTTTAACTTTTTTTTGGTGCCTGTTTTACAGACTGTTTTAAATAAGGCCAGCTCCTGTGAGCTGTGGCACAAGGCATTTTACTTAAGGCAGAACTAAAGGTTGAATATGTTTCAAGTTCTCTTGCAGGGGCTCTTGTGCTGCAATGTCTGTTATGTACTCACTCTAACAAATTGGAGGGTTGTGCCCCATACAGACAAGCAGCTCCAACTGCATTTTAATAAGGTCTAACATATTCAAAACCCATGCAAATATGGTTTGTGTTTCATTTTACAATTTTTACACTAACACAAAGGAAAGTCAGATTGTTACAAAGTGCCGTAATTTAACATTTTTTTTCGTTTCTTTAATGGTTTATTCATTTATTGTTGTATTTTACTTGTCTTTTGATTATTCAGTTATTGTTGTATTTTATTGCAGTTTTCAATGAGCTTGACATTTATTGTGGTTTTATTCAGTTCTTATTGTATTTTATTGCAGTTTTCAATGAGCTTTACATTTATTGTGTTTTATTCAGTTCTTATTGTATTTTATTGCAGTTTTCAATGAGCTTTACATTTATTGTGTTTTATTCAGTTCTTATTGTATTTTATTGCAGTTTTCAATGAGCTTTACATTTATTGTGCTTTATTCAGTTCTTATTGTATTTTAATGCTGTTTTTAATGAGCTTTACATGTATTGTTCATTGTTGTTTACTAATTTCTTTGGAATATTGTTCATTAATGTTTTAAGCCCCCCTGGAATAGGGGCAGCAGAGGTTACAATTCAGCTCCTTTAGAATGTAGACAGGGCATAGATTTAATGTATAATCATAATGGGATATAAGGGATCCCAATACGGACCAGGGGAATTAAACAGCTTTAGTGGAGTACATCTAATTTGTATCATAGCCTACACAGGTATTAAAGACAGGAGTTTTGAAGCGATAGCACAAAGGACATGGTGGGACAAAGACAGACAGAATGGTAGTCAGCATTGTACATGTAACAGAGAGAGAGAGAGTTAATACATATGCTAATGTACACAGACAGGCTGCAACTCACAAGTTCAATGATATATATGCTAATGTTAGCAGACAAGCTGCAACACACAGTTAAATCACAAGAAACAATCCCCCCCCTGCTTGGTCACTTTTCATCACCCCATGAAAGGGAGCACCAGTTTCCAACAACGTGAGCTGCTTGACACTTTAATATCAGGCTCCAAACAGCCTTCGGAGATCGGTGGCCCTAGGGTTCGGGGCTGAAGAGGACATCAGATACGAGCCACAATCAAACGGAACCGCCTGACTACTGCTACTCGTTCGCTGCTGAAGGCAGCGCTTCTCATAGACTGCTACTCGTTCGCTGCTGAAGGCAGCGCCTCTCACAGACTTCGTCGGGACAACACTTAACAAAGGTCGTGTGCTTCAAAGACACTGCTTCAATATTTCAACGTATGGGATGGACTAGACTCTTTACTGAGAACTGGAGCCTGATACTCCAAACCCTAATAAGCAGCTGGACTCACTCCCCTGACCTTCATGGTGCTCCCCTACCTAAAGACTTTACACAGACATTACAATTCGGTTATTGACCAGCTGGGTAAAACTACACCTTACACTTGAAAGATCAGTGTTACTGATCTAAAAGAAAAGTGAGGAGAGGGGGGGGGGGATCAGTCACACTGACACTAGTAACCAAAGATCAGTAACACTGATCATGGTGAAAGATCAGTATTACTGATCTAAAAGAAAAGTGAGGATTGTGAGAGATGGGAAAATTGATCTAAAATTATGAACATGGAAGAAACTAAAGTTCATCAGTAAAATGGCTGAAACCAGTTCAAACAGGATAAGTTTGGGGCTTAGGATGCAGGAAAGCAGAGTCAGCACGATTAACATAAGAATCTTCTATCCTTTGTGACAAGACCATAGGACTAAGATAAGGAATGGTAAGGTACAATAGAATGTAGGAAGTTGAGGTAGTCTGGATCAGATAAGGGTCTCCTAGCCCTGGACAGAAGTACCAAGTCATACATTTCTAATTAGCTAACCATACACAGATTTATACATATGAAATTAGCCAACCCTAGATAGAATGAGTCAACTCTGCATATTAAGAGACTGTAGCCCAGAGAATCAGGAAGGTGTGAATAAGGACAATGACATGATGGGGCACCCACAGGATACCCCCTGGTCCTCCAAGTGTACTGAAACTGCACGTAGGCAGGAAGAATTACCTATGCCAAACCCATCCAGGGGGCAGAAGAATGTAAGGGGGAGGGCATTCTGATACTGAAATTGACTGTATAAAAGTTGGGTGAGCCCCAGTATGTGTGTGTATTCCCAGGGTAAGGGGAAGCACCCAACTTTGCATTGTTGTAGTAATAAATGTTCTTTGTTCTCAATTTTTGTCTCGAGCAATTTCTTTAAAGGTACTTTAATTTCTAACAATGTCAACAGATCTTTTGGTGGTCCCAGAATAGTTTATGGTGAAGGAAAACAATGGAGAGAAGTCTTAATCTCAGCTCCCAACTCAAGTGGTGAGTGAAGTGCCAAATATTATCTAATATTCTTCTTTTCTGTTTCCAGAGACTGACCTTCAGTGTGAACAGGCCAAAGTGCCTGTTTCCTGTGCTCTATAACTCCATGACTCTATGATGCACTGCAGGCTTCCATCAGTGTGGTCTCTATTAGCCATTCCCAACCTATTTTTGGCTATACCCCACCCCCACCCCATCCCCACTTGGACTCTGCTCAAAGTTTATGGGCCCCCTTCCCTGTTAAGCAGTCAAGTCTGTTGGTTTCTTCTGTACTTCTCTCCTGCCAACTACATAAAAAACATCAGAAATATTTTATGATTTAAGTTCTTGGCCCTCTTTAAATGTGCTGTTGCCCCCAGGGCAGCCGTATAGACCCCATTCAGAAAGGCTAGTCTATACTGCACTTCCTGAGAAGTGTGAAGTGGGCAAGGCTACAGTCCACCTTCATGTCAGCTCCATAGCACGGAGCTCTATCGAGGACATCCTGGCTGGTTACCGCATCGGACTTTTCAGCCACAAACGAGCCTGCAGCTGATGTGGACATTACCCCTCCATAAATCTTCGTCCGCGAAGCCAAGCCAAAGAAGAAAGAAAGAAGAAGGTATGTTTGCTATGGAGAAATGGATTGGAGGTGAATCCACAGAATCATAAGAATGGCAGAGAGGATCATTGGTCTCCATTCCCCCCCCCCCATCAATGTGATTTACCAGGAGACTGGCTGAGTTCCTCCAGCATTTCTGTGTTTTCACTGCAATCACCGTGACTACAGACTTTCATATTTAACTCCCATCTTGGGATCTATTATTAACATCAAAGTTTAAGGAGGGTCTCCATTGTTTCCATTGCTTGTCTTGTAAGGCACCTGGCCCCTGTTAGAAGTGGGAAGGAGAACAAGTGAGACAAACTCGTGGCAAGCACCCACAGAGGAGTCAACAAAACAATGGCTTCTGAGGAGGGAGAAGCAGCATCAAGATTTCAAGTCAAAGACTCTTTGACAAAACTATGAAGAGAGAAACATGTTAGTTTTAAGTTGCAGAAATGTTCAAGATTTGTTTTATTGTTATGTAATACATTAAAAATGTAACATATATGATATACTTTACCTTTTGTTTGCCACAAGGCAAAGAATCCCTAAGTACTGCGCGGCACCCCTAACAATAGGAGAAAGAGAAGCAAAAGAAATTCCCTTCAGAGTCACAGAGTGTCCATGGATTCGGCTCCAGTGCTCCTGCAGCCTCCTGTTCAATTCATTGACAACCCGAGCTCCAGATCCAAGCCTCTGACACGATCAGGAAGCCTTCAGTGCACGAGACCCTTTGGGAGACCCCCTTGCCCTCAGCACCCACTCGAATCCTGATTCCACTACCTGGTTCCCATGAGCTAGTGTCCAACAGCAAACATCCTGCGTGGTCCTTTCAGCTGCTGAGCCCCTCACCGGTCCGCCACCATGGTCACCGTCTTGTAGGATTATCTCCTCTGCTTCTCCTTCTCAACGAAGGGTGTTCTTCCCATTTCTGGATCAGACAAAGGGAAATACAATGTATAGATTCACCAACATTATTACTTGCTCCAGTCACACAGACACATAAGATACACCAACAACAATAGTATACTGGTAAATTAAATGACCATAATTCGCCACAAGACCAAAAAAAGTGATCAATGTAAAAGAATAGATAAATAAATATCCACAGTTGCACTTAACACAAAACGAACTGATGCTTCCAAAGTGCATACAGATCTTTTGGTAGTCCTGGAGTAGATTATGGTTAGGGCTAGGGTAGTATGGAGCAGTTCAAAAGCTTGATCTTTGTTGGGGGAAAAAAAATTGTTCTGGAACCTCGTGGTGCTGGATTTCAGGCTTCTGACCCTTCTGCCCGAAACTAACAGCAAGTGCTGTGTGGCTGAGCTGTTAGTGGGGCAGTTGAAGAGGGATAAAGAAGTGTGATCTGTTGCGTATAGCAGCTCACGGGGTGCTAATTGAGATGGAGAAATAATTGAGGCCTGAAATGTTGCTTACCTTTTAAAATCAGAATCAGGATTTATTGTCATGAACAAGTCATGAAATTCGATGTTTTGCAGCCGCATCATTGTGCAAACATTCATATTATAACCATCGTATGGCATTACTATAAAAAATAATAACAATAAAAGTGTGTGAAAAGTAAGTTAGTGTGTTTGGTTCATTGATCATTCAGGAATCTGATGGCAACAGGGAAGGAGCTGTCCTGTTGCCACTGAGTGCTCATCTATAGGCTCCTGTACCTTTTCCCCAATGGTAGTAGAGTGAAGAGGACGTGGCCTGGGTCATGGGGATCCTAGAGGATAGAGGCTGCTCAAAGACTCCCACCACCCAGGCCATGCCCTCTTCAGGTTAGGCAGTATTTTTATGGATGCTGCATAACCTGCTGAGTTTCTCCAGAACTCAACCCCTGCAGACTTGCATCTTTAAAACAATAATTGACCAAAATATCACAGGCAGATGACAGAGAAAAAATGGTCAGTTCTGATAGAGATAGAAGGATGTGGACCAAATACTGACAAATGGAACTAGCCCAGATTGCTATCTCGATAGTGTGGACAAATTGGGCTGAAGATCTTGTTGAGTGTCGTGTGACTCTGACTCTATGCAATAAGGAGTGTGAATAATTCTAAGCTGCAGCATTTGATACTGAATTCAGAAATCTGGCTCCCTGATTGTATAGGAGATTTTGGATCTGGAGCTTGGATTGCCAATGGTTTGAACTGGAGTCTGTGTGGCTGCAGAGGCTGCAAGGGCTCTGGAAGTGAATCCATGGACACTCAACGATTCTGAGCAGACTCACTTTTGCTTCTCTTTCTTCTATTGTTAGGGGCTTTGGGAAATGCTCATGGTGACTCTTTGCCTTATGGCAGATAAAAGTTAAAGTGTATCATGAGTGTTACATTTTTAATATATTATTACATGACAATAAAAGGAACCTTAAACCTTGATCCTTGAGATAGCTGAAATCTGCAGATGGGAGATGAGTTTCTGGTTCTCAAACTTACATTGGGCCTTGTTAGGGAGAAGAGGACCAGAGAATTCCAGTGGCCAGCAAGAGGATCCCAGTTTACAGACGTGGCTGGTACAACGCATCAAAAGTCATACCACACAGGGCACTCATTTCTTAAAGACACACCAATTCTAATAAATAATGAATCCCATTCCCATGTCCTGCCACAAGGAGTCTTTATTTCTCTCAGCCCCCTGTTTTGGGAGCACATTTCGCTCTTTCCAGCCCTTTCCCAGGATCCTACAACAAATAATCAAACTGTGAATTCCACAGAATATTCCCACGGTGAAAAGACCTATTAATCTTGCCCTGACTGTTCAAGGATCCCCAATGAATGTCAGTGTTCAGTAGATAGAGCAAGATTGGCTTCCATTATTCAAATCACCTCAAACCTCTTGTAAATAATGTTTGCTCTTATTTATATTTTGAAAAAGGCAGCCAATCTTTCGGTTCGCAAAAAACAATTGCAGCTTTGGCTTTGCGTCTGGCTTAGCGAGCAGAGACAATTTCTGCTGGAGGTTTGTTTTCTTTCTTGAAGCATTGCTTGTTTTTTAAGAGCTCTGAACGGGATTTGACCTGTCGGTGCCAGCAAGCAGCTCCACAGCCCCAGTGGGGCTGGGAGAATGAGGTAGTAGGTGTCAAAAATGGTGTTTATACATATAAAATAATCTATAAAGGTTAATTAGCGAAGCAAGACAGAGATTTATGTGAACAGCAGAAGGGTCTAGGTTCTCGTGTGGGTAATAATCACTCAACCGATTGGGTGGAATGCATGGATGCTGACATCATCCATGTACAGGTTCCAGATCCTTGCTCATTTGCTTTTTGAGGGGCGTGGAAGGCAGCGGGCTGAGGGGGACCAATGACAAATCAAGAGGCTTAGATAGGGTGGATGGTGACAGTCCTTTTCCAAAGGTGAGAAAACTAGATGGTATAGATGGAAGGGGAAAGATTTAAAAGGGACGTGAAGGAGGGACTTTTTCCACACAGAGGATGGTGGGTATCTGGAATGAACTGCCAAGGAAGCAGAGGAAATGGGACAATTTTGATGTTTAAAAGGCATTCAGTCAGGGCCACGGAGACAAAAGATTACGAGGAATATGATCTAAATGCAGGTTAATAGGACGAGCTCAGGTGGACGCAGACATGGATGAGGTAGGCAAAAGGCTGATTGGTTCTCTGATCTTGTTGGTCTGAGCCCCCTCCTTGTGACCTCTGACCTTCCACTCTCATGACAATTATTTTCAAACATTGTCCCAGAGAAGGGGGTGGATACAAATAAGGAGGATTTGCACCGTTGGAAGCCCCACGGGTGGCACAGCTACCAGAGTGGTTTTCGTCGCACTGTCTGTAAGGAGCTTATACATTCTCCCCATATCTGAATAGGTTTCTTCTGGGTGCTCCACCCTCCCTCTGAAACATTCCAGGGTTGTTGATCAATTGGGTGTAAATGGGTGGCATAAGCGCTGTATGTCTAAATTTAAACTTTAACCTACAGCCTCCAGTCTGTAGTAAAATTCAGCACTCATTTGGCAGAGCCATCTCGCAGGGAGCTTGGCCTGATGTTCAGGGGCAACTCAAACAAACGTCCTCTGTTCTTGTTTCCCCGGGTCAGGTAACTGTATAGATTGTACACGAACATGGAACTTTGAGCTGGCACTGCTCCCTGAAGATGTGCCAGACAGTGGAAGGAGGAAGGAGGAAGGGAGTCCTCCCTGTTGCTCTGATCACCACTGATCACCTGACCCAGAGTTACCTGAGCCAATTGTCACCCCATTGTCCTCGGGGACTCATTCTATAGTAGCCATGTTTGCTGCAAGACAACATCACTTTATTAATGGCTCATTGTCTATAAACAGCTTGATGGTGTCATAAGGCTGCAGGATGGATGGACCAATCTCTGTCCTGCTTTTCTACCTCTAAGGAAAAGTCTGGGTTGAGTTCAGAAGATGTGGTTCAGCTACATGATTAAGAGGCAACAGATATACCCCATCCCCATGGGTACCTTATGCCCACTGGGGCTCCCTTCTGCAACACAGATTCCTTCATCTTTGTAAGCGAATGCGAGAGGATGAGTGGTGATATTATAGTTTATAAAAGTCATGAGCAGCATGGATAAAGTGAACACTCACAGTCTATTTCCCCAGGGAAGTCGATGCTAGAACTGGAGGGCTTAGGTTCAAGGTGAGAGAGAGAGTGAGTGAGTGAGAGAGAGAGAGAGAGAGATTGCAGTGAGACAATCTTTTCACTTAGAGGGTAGTCACTATCTGGAATAAGCTGCCAAAGGAAGGTGTAGAGTGGGTGCAAAGGAAGTTTTGACAGATTTTATGGATAGGAGAGGGCATGGGTGAGGACTGAAATGAAGGCAAATGGGATTAGGCCAGAATACCAACTTAGTGGACATGAATGAATTGGGGCGTGGGGCCTGTTCCATGCTGTCTGACTCTAGGGCTCCAGGTGATGCTTCCTGAGGAGCAGGAAGATATGTGAGGCTAGTTTTCACCCAGGGGATGGTGGATGCCTGGAAAGGCTGCCAGGGAATGGGAGAAGCAGACAAGAGAGTAGCATTTAGAAGACTTCAGGAAAGATGGGGAATAGAGTGTGCAGATCATATGGAAGTAGCAGAGTAGCACAGATAAAGAATTACTGGAAGATCTCCGCAGGTCAGGTGGCACTCATGAGCTGATATGGTCAGTCAACGTTTCTGGTTGGTACCTTTTTTTTAGACATACAACATGGTAACAGGCCCTTTGGGCCTGTGTCACCCATATACCCCAATTAACTGACAATCCCGGTAAGTTTTGAAGGGTGGGGAGGAAACTGGAGCACTCAGGGAAAATCCACCCAGAAACAGGGAGAATGTACAAGCTCCTTACAGACAGTGGTAGATTCAGACACGGGTCGCTGGCACCGTAACAGCGTCGTGCTAACTGTGCCAAGCCAACTCATGATTAAAAAAGGGTTCCAACTCAAAACGATGACTGCCTTTTACTATCTATGTATATTGTCTCACCTGTTGAGGTCCTTCAGCCTTTGTCTGCCAAAGATTCCAGCCTCTACAATTTTTGTGTTTTTCAACCATTTTTTGGCTTTGGGCCCTTTAGAACCCTGCTCGAAGTTATGGGCCCCCTTCCCTGTGAAACAGTCATTTAGTTGGTTTCTTCCATATTTTTCTCCTATTGACTACATAAAAAAACATTAAAAATATTTATTTCAGTTCATGACCCTCTCCTTAAATGTGCTGTGGCCTCCAGATGGGGGTGTGTGTATGGCTTTAGAGATTTGATATTAGTTGGCATTGAGCTCAGTGAAGGCATTGCTGGACAAAGGGCCTGTTCCTGTGCTGCTCTGTTCTAAAAGGGGTCAAAATTTAAGGGGAGAAGTCAGAGGCTTAGGAGGGATCAGAGGGGGATCATTTACTGGAATCTTAATCTGGAACGCGTTGCCTGAGGCAGATAGACAAAGAAGGCTGCAGGGAACAGGGATTAGTATAGGTGAGCACAAGTGAGAAATGGTGAGCTGAAGGGCCTGTGTTGGTGCTCTACAACTCTCTGCCTCTGTGAGTCCTGAGTTTAAGTGTCCTAAAAGTCATTACCCTGCTGCAGAAAGGTCTGCCGAAAGTTTCTCTCTAACCTGGAGCCAGCTGAAATCTGCAGCCTCCAGTCTGTAGTAGAATTCAGCACTCATTTGGCAGAGTCATCTCGCAGGGAGCTTGGCCTGATGTTCAGGGGCAACTCAAACAAACGTCCTCTGTTCTTGTTTCCCCGGGACAGGTAACTGTATAGTTTGTACACGAACATGGAACTTTGAGCTGGCACTGCTCCCTGAAGATGTGCCAAGTCTCCACACCCTCAAGGCTCGTTTGTTTGCTGGGAGGCCGAGGCAACAGACTTCTCCACGGCCGTGTTGCAGACGTGTCTGTTGCCGAGGTGCTGGAGACTAACCAAGGCACCGAGCCGCCACAGCGTGGGTGTCTGGCTAAAGGCCAAGACATGGGGTTGTGTTTCCGCTGGCTAATTTGCAGCCGCCTTCACCAGTTCCTGCTGGTGAAGCTTCCCTCCAGCATCCAAAACCAGCACCCAGGATGGGGAAGGATGCTATCCTAGCATCAAGGCCGCTGGTCCTCTCCTTAACATTCTATTCCTTCAGTTCATCTTTCCAACCCACTCAACCCAGGAACAAGTGGTTGCCTCAGGTTTGCGGTCTTCTCATTCTGTTTTCACTTAAATGTCATCAAAGTGTATTGTTCGCCTTATTCAGTCAGAGAGAAATAGCGCATAAACAGGCCTTTCGACCCACCAAGTCCATTCTGACCATCAACCATAGAACATAGAAACCATAGAACATCAAACATAGAAATTGATTCTATGTTAACCTATTTTTTTCCAATTCTCATCAACTCCCCCACTCTTCTCTCCAACCCCCCCACTCCCCCAGATCCTACCACTCACCCACACATTAGGGATCAATTTACCATGGCGAATTAACCGAGGTTAATTTCTGGGGCTGTGCCAGGAAACTGGAGCCCACAGGGAGAGTGTGGAAACTCCACACAGACTATGCTCAAAATCAGGATTGAAGAGAGGTCACCGGTGCCTTGAGGGAGTGGCTCCACTTACCACACCATGGTGCTGCCCACAATTCCATTCCTCTCTCCACGGTTGCTACCCAATATGCTGAGTATTTCCGTAAATCTAAGCATTGATTTTTGATTTCCAATGCCTTATTTTGTTGTTGCTCAGTTTGCTTCTTTCCTCCCCATTGGATAAGTGCTGAATTCAAATGTGTATCAGTGAAGATTAATTGTGAATTAATTCAATTTTGATTGTGAACTCTTTTATTCTGACGCTCACCACCATTTTCTAATACTTTGATGAAGGGCTCAAGCCTGAAATGTCTGCCCTTGCTGCAGAAAGGACATTGTTTGACCTGCCGAGTCTCTCCAGCGTTGTGTGTTTTACTTCAACCATGGTGTCCACAGAATCTGTTTTCCTTTCAATTGTTTGTATGGTAGGATCTCACCTGCACAAAACCATTGTAATTATTCTTTACTAGTCCACAATTTTCCAAGTGCATATAAATCCTGTCACTAAGAATCTTCTCCAATAATTTTCATACCACTAATGTAAGCTGTAATTTCTTAATGTGTCTCTGTTGCCCTTCTTAAACAGAGGATCAAAGCCATTCTCCAGACTTCTGACACTTCACCCATGGGTACAGAGAATACAAAGATCAGATCAGTAATTTCCTCTGCATCCTGGTTAGATCCAATCAAATCCTGAACATATCCCCTCATTGTTTTTCAAGACACTGAATACCTCTATCTTCCTTACATCCACATGCTCTAGAATTGTCATTCTGAACAGAAGACGACTTTGTTGCCTCCAACCAACTTCCCTTGGGCAGTCTTCCAACATCTGTTCTCATAAACAGGGAGGGAATGGAGGGATCTAGAGCAGCTATTCACAATGGGAGCCCTATGACTCCCACCTTGGGGGGAACAGCACATTTAAGTAAATGCAGTTTTCTTTTCACCTCGTAATATAAATTTTTTTTAATGTCGTCGGTAGGAGAGAAGTACAGAAGAAAGCAAAACATGACTGCTTCACGTGGAACAGGGCCCATAAACTTTGAATTGAGTCCGGTGGGGGGGGGGGGGGTGGGGGGGGAAACTACAGACGAAAGAAAAGGTTGAGAATGGCTGCTCTGGAATATCAATTTCCCTCACTGATCTCACCATCATCTGTGTCCTTCTCCTTGGGGAATAGTGATACAAAGTATTCATTTAGGACCTCACCCACTTCCTCTGGATCCATCCACAAACTTTCTCCTTTGTCCTTTAGTAGAATGGCCCTTTACTAGGCAACCCTCTGGCTTCTAATATACATTTTAAATGCCTTGGGGTTTCTCCGTAATTCTACTCGCTGAGGATATTTCATGGCCCCTTTTGGACCTCCTAAGTGCTTGTTTAAATTAACTCCTGCTTCCTTTAAATTCCTCAAGGCCCTTATCTAATTTCAACTTCCTAAACCTTACATGCTTCCTCTTCACATTTGACTAGATTTTCATTATCTCTTGACATCCAAGGTTCCTGAACCTCTTCATAAATATATACTTTCATCCTTGCAGGTCGTGAGCTCTAAACAACCGACCTTTAAAAGAATCCCACACATCAGAGGTTGATTTACCTTCGATCAGCCAATTTGCTTTCCCCAGCTCCTGCCTAATACTGTGGTAATTAGCCTTCCACCAATTTGGCACTTACACTGGAGGGCCAGTTGGATTATCCTCTCCCGCTTGCCCAAGAGTGCACACCCAACCCAACCTGAATCCAAATGTTTTATTAGCATAATAAACACCTAACACAACTAAAACACAGGTATTTTGTCACAACATATAGAAGCCAATTAAAAAGCTAATGGTTGAGAAGTGATATGACTGCAGTGTTCAAAGTTCTAAAACAGCATCTAAATAGACCACAGCATTCCGGAAAAGTGTGAAGTGATGCACTTTGAAAGATGAAACTTGAAGGTGGTCTACAATGTTAATGGCATGATACTTAGCAATGTGGAGGAACAGAGGGATCTTGGGGTCCACGTCCATAGATCCTAAAGCATTACCAAGCAGGTTGATAGGGTGGTTAAGGTACATGGTGTGCTGACCTTCATTAGATAACTCTTATCCCTCATTTTGATTATGAGGAGCTTACATAGGTGGACAGGCAGCACCTTTTTCCTGGGGCGAAAATAGCAAATACCAAAGGACATTATGTGAGGGGAGGAAAGTTTTGAGGAGATGTAAAAGGTAGGGTTTTTTTACACAGAGTGTGGTGGGTGCCTTGAATGCACTGCTGGAGATGGTGGTGGAGACTGGTACATTCAAAAGACTCTTTGATAGGCACATGGATGTGAGAAAAATAGAGGGTTATGGGTGAGAGGTAGGGAAGGATTGGATTGTTATGGAAATTTTCCTAAGTTAGCTCAACATGGTAGGACAAAGAGCCTGTCCTGTGCTGTGATGTTCTGGAACAAATCAGAAATGAATGTTTTATCAAACTGCAGTGAACTGGGATTCACTGGTAGGGTGTTGTGCTGATGGCTGGCCCCACCTCCTGGCTCCACCCTCATCTTCCCACATATAACCCTGGTTTCCCGCCTAAACCCAGAACCCTTCTAAAGACTATTGTTGAACCCTACCCTTAGTTATAAGCTAATAAAAACATTTGTTTTCCCTCCAGTCATGAAAACTTTTACTACACAAATATACATCCAAACCCAATTATTTCTTCAAAATACAGACTAAAGTCACATTAAACCTGAATATTTATATTAAAAATACTCCTGATCAGATCAGAATCTTAAAATAGGGATCTGAACCCCATCTCACCTCACAATGCCCACCAATCTAACCTGACCATGTGTTTGATCAGAATATATGCTAGCCTGACCTAAAGCCAAATGTTGTGTACAACTATCCAAACCAGAGAATTATATGAACATATAAATCAATCCAACCTTGAGGATTGTATTCAAATATACATTGGTCCAATCCTAAGGATTACATTAAACTTTGCATCCGATCCAATCCTGAAGGTTGTAAAAAAATATAAACCTAATTTGACCTGAACCTTTTTTTAAGCCAGAAATATAACCTGCCTGACCTCAAATATTTTATGAGAAGTGCTTCCAACCCAACACGACCCTAAATATTTCATGAGAAAATATGGTGAACTAAACCTGAATTCAATGTTTTACAAGACTAGGCCCCTGGTTTGACCTCAGAATCAGAATCAGAATCAGAATTTATTGTTGTGAAATTTGTTGTTTTATGGCAACATCACAGTGCAATAGTGCATGAAAAGATAAAGTAAGGCAGTGTCTTTGGTTCATTGATCATTCAGGAATCTGATGGCAGCTGGGAAGAAGCTGTCCTTCTGCCACTGAGTGCTCACCTTTAAGCTCCTTTACCTTTTTCCTAACGGAAGGAGAGTGAAGAGGGCATGGGCTGGGTGGTGGGGTCATTGAGGATGAAGGCTGCTTTCTTAAAACACCTTCTCTCATAGATGTTCTCAATGGAATGAAGTATGGTACCTGTGATGTTGCAGGGTGAGTTAACAACCCTCTGGAGTTTTTTCTTGTCCTGAGCATTGGCTCCTCCATACTAGTCCATGATGCAACCAGTTAGAATGTTTTCCACAGTGCACCTATAGAAGTTTTCGAGAGTCTTCAGTGACATACCGAATCACCTCAAACACCTCACAATGTATAGCCACTGGTGAGCCTTCTTCATGATTACATCGGCATGGAGACTCCAGGACAGATCCTCAGAGATGTTGATAAGGACTGGATCATGTTCTCATGACTTCCTCCTGAAGTCTACAATCATTTTTTTGGTTTTGCTAATGTTGAGTGCAAGGTTGATGGTGAGACACCACTCAACGAGCAGATCTATCTATCTCCTGTTCACTTCCACATTGCCATATGTGATTCTGCTGACAACCATGTTGTCATCGGCAAATTTGTAATTGGAATTGTGCCTGGCCACATATTTAGGGGTGTATAGTGAGTTGAGCAGTGGACTAAGCCCACATCCTTGAGGTGTGCCTGTGTTGATAATCAGTGAAGAGGAGAAATTGTTTCCAATTCATACTGACTGTGGTCTTCCAATGAGGAAGTCATGGCTCCAGTTGTGGTGGGAGTGAAGAGGTCCAAGGTTTGAAGCTTCCTGACCAGCAGAGAGGGAATAATGGTGTTGAAGGCTCAGCTGCAGTCTATGAAGAGCAGCTGTAAATATGAGTTGCTGTTTTTGAGGTGATTCAGAACTGAGTGGAGAGCCAGTGACATTGCATTTGCTGTGGTGAGCGATTGTGATGAGAGGCGAATTGCAATAGATCCACACCTCTGTTTAGGTACGTGTTAATCTGGTCAGGACCAACTTCTCAAAGCATTTCATCACAATAGATGTTAGTGCTACTGGATGATAGTTGTTGAGGCAGCTCATTTTGCTCTTCTTGAACATCAGGATGATTGATGCCTTTTTCAAGCTGCTTGGAACCTCTGCAGCAATGAGAGATTGAAAATGTCTGTGATCATTCTGGCTAGTTGGTTGCCACAGATTTTCAGTATTCTGCAAGGTACGCCGTTAGGGCCTGGTGCCTTACAAGGGTTCACCTTTATGAATTATATTCTTGTCAATTTCAGAGACAGATATCACAGGGTTCTCAGTCTTGGCAGTGATTCCCGTAGGCACTGTGGGGTTCTCATTCTCAAAGTAAGCAAGAGTGATGTTTAGCTCATTGGGTAGTGAAGCATCACAGCCATCTAGGCTGCAATGGCCTGCATTCCCTGCCATAGCAAGCCTGCATTTGTCTCTGTCTCTAGTTCTAGTTTCTTCCAGAATTTCCACTTTGTTTCAGAGATAGCCTTCTGCAGGTCGCACCTGGGCTTCTTGTAGAGGTCTGGATCCCTGGCTTTAAACACCTTTGATCTCACCCTCAGCAAATTACAAATCCTCTGTTCCATCCAGTGGTTCTGGTTGGGAAAACACCTGGTATGTGTGCGTGGCCACACACTTGTTCACTTAAAGTGGTCTTTAGATTATGTATTGCCAGCATTCAAACTCTTGTTTCTCTTCTGGTACTTTATTTGTTTTGTCCTCTTCAGGTTCAAAATCAAGTTCAAGTTTATTGTCATCTGATTGCACGAGTACAATCCGATGAAACAGCGTTCTCCAGTCCTCAGTGTAAAACATGCAGACACAACCAGACATAACATAGAAACAAACAATACTTACACAGGACAAATGTGCATATACTGTACAAAATAAATCAATATTTTTCAGTAAAGATTAGAGTATCAGATGGTTTGTGTGAGCAGTTCCTTTGGTCATTCAGTATTCTCACTGCCCATGGGAGGAAGCTGTTTCTCAGCCTGGTGGTACTGGCTCTGATACCCAACAGTAGTGGAAAGATGCTGTATGCCGTGTGGCAGGGGTCCTCAGTGGTTTTGTGCATCCTCGATTGGGGTAGGGGAACCCCAGGATTCCTCTCTGCCGCCCTTCTGGTCCTGTGGGTTGACCTCCGATCAGACCCCTCCCACAGCCAGATGTCTGATTGTTCACTAGCTTTCTCCACCCTCCCCAGTCTCACCACCTCCTTTACTTTTGGGAAGACACTGGAGAGGCCAGCCTTGTTTTCCCTGGAACCAAAAAGGTTGAGGAGGTAGAGGTAAATAAAACATCGAGGGGCATAAAGAGGATAATAGTCAATTCACAAATGTACAGGGAAAACCTAGCTGGTTTCACAGCATCTATAGGAAGTAACATTTTGGACCTGAGCTCTTCATCAAGTCTAAGCAAAAAGCAGGCAGGCACCTGAATAAAAAGGTGGGGGGAAGAAAGGAGAGGAGGGAAAAAGGGAAAGGAGGAGGAGTACAGGTTAACAGATAAGAGGTGGGAGGTGGGAGGGTAGAAGATCAAAAAGCTGAGGTGATGGGGAGGAGGTTGCTCTCAGAATGGAGAGGGAAGGGAAGGGGGAGGTGAGCTGGAGGAAAGCAGACAGAGGGATAGGGAAAGAGACCAACTCAAAGGAGGGGTTTAACAGAAACCGGAGAAGTCAATGTTAATTTCACCTTGTTGGAGGGTTCCCAGACAGGATATTAGGTGTTCCTCATATTTGCGAGTGGCCTTGGTCAAGATCTTTCCTCATGCCCTGGGTAACAGAAAGAAGGCGCAGGTACGAGGAAGGTGTTTGAAAGGGAATCTAAGTGGAAGGTTTTTTTTTAACTCAGAGAGTGGGTGATATCTGAAACTCACTGGCAGAGGAGATGGAGGAATCAGATACAGTCACAAGATTTAAGAGGCATTTGGATAGGCTTTTCAGTAAACGAGGAATAAAAGCATGTGGTCCAAACATGGACCAATGGGATGAAAGTAGATGGGTGATAGGACTGTATGGAAGTGATGGGTTTTATGCTTGTGTGAATCTGTGACTATCTTGTGTCATTCATGGCATAGTTAGTGCAACACTATTACAGCATCAGCGACCTGGGTTCGAATCCGGTGCTGTCTGTAAAGATTTGTATATTCTCCCTGTGACCTGTGTGGGTTTTCTCTGGGTGCTTCAGTTTCCTCCCACCCTCCAAAACATACAGGGTTAGTAGGTTAATTGAGTCGATGGCACGTGTTTCACGGGATGGAAGGGTCTTCTACCATTAAAATTTCTTGATCTCTGTCCCCTTTCAGACACCCATTCCATTCCCTGCTCTACTCTGCAACTTGATGCATGTTTTATTTTGAACTTTCCTAGTTCAGATGAAACATTATCTCTGTTTCTCTCTCCAAAGCTCCTTCTTGACCTGCAGAATATTTCCTCTGTTGCCTGTCTCATATTTCCAGTATCCGCAGACTTTGCTCTTGGATTTTCATTCAACGTTCACCCGTACCATCTTAGCCCTTTGACAGATTGCTTATGTGAGAAAGGGAAATGTCCCCGTGCGTCAGCTGAGCTGTTTCAGATTGCAGTGGGTTATAAAGAATTGAAATTATTTGGCTCCTTGATGTAATATAGTGACTGCAAGCTCCCCCTCTCCAGAGGTGAATGGTCTGTAATGAATCCAGGAAAGTTTGGACTGTTCCCAGTTGCACGCTCCGTTACTGCAGCAGGTGAGCTCAAGGCACGTAAACCAGTTTAGATTTATTTCATTCCAGATTTGCGGAGAAAGCTGTTTTCACCGAGAGAAATGCGATATTCCAACCCCTGAGGGGAGTGCCCTGGCCATCAACCATGGAATATTGGGAACAGACGGGAGAATGCAGATGCTGGAGTTTGGAGCAAAAGACCTTTTGCTTGAGGAACTCACTGGGTCGCGCAGCGTCAGTGGGAGGGAGAGAAAGGTGGATGTCTTAAGCCAGAATCCTTCATCGAGTATGAGAGAATAGAGAGGAAATAACCAGAGCAATGGGGACAGAGGTGTAAGGGTTGAACGTGGGTCAGTAGTGAATAATGAACTATAATGATGGACAAAAAGGGAGGCGGAGAGAGAGAGAGAGAGAGAGAGAGAGAGAGATGATTGGCAGGTGCCAGAGGGAGGGAGATAAAGGACAAGAGGTTAGATGGAAGATGAGTCATACAGGGTGGCATTGGAGATGGCGGGGGGGCGGGGGGGGTGGAATCTCTTTAACTCCCACCCTGACTTCATTATATTGGCTGTTTCCCCTCTTCATTTTTCTTTACAAGTATTTGTACTTTACAAGTAGTGGACATAACCCAAGACATCACAGGCAAAACCCTCCCCAGCATTGAGAGCATCTACAGGGAACACTGTCGCCGAAGAGCAATTATCAAGGATCCACACTATCCAGCACATGCTCTGTTCTCGCTGCTGCCATTAGGAAAGAGGTATCGGTGCCACAGGACTTACACCACCAGGTTCAGGAACAGTTGTTACCCCTCCACCATCAGACTCCTCAACAATAAACTCAGTCAGGAACTCATTTAAGGACTCTTCCTTGTGTACTTTATTTTTTAAATTCTCTCTGATTTGCTGTCAGTTTGTTTATATTCTTTATCTGTTTACATTTCTTTCTTTATTTACATGTGTATGTTGTATACGGGGTTTTTTTTTCACTACCAATAAGTGGTAATTCTGCCTCGCCCACAGGCAAAAGAATCTTCGGGTTGTATGTGATGTCATGTATATACTCTAACAATAAATCAGAAATCTGAATCTGTTGACCTGCAGCAAGTAAGGATTCCAGTGCATCTGTATACTATACAATGTGTAGGACAATAGACTAAAAAAATGGCAGTGTTATGAGAGATGCTATAATGGCACAGCACTCTTCCTAAGGGTTTAACTGTCCCTCCTAATACCAGCAGCTCCATACAGGATTTAACTGGCCTGCTAAAGGAGCCAACAGTGTTTTATCTAAAATCTTACAACCAAGAGGTCTGTGTCCAAGATGGAGACACCTGTGCTCAGCAGCAACCACAAAGGGTTGTAGACTCTGGGCGAACAGCAGACTGCGCAGGGCACCAGAAACAGGGTGAACACACCCCACCCTGCCTTGTTGAGAAGAAGAAGCAGAAGAGGTGACCCTACTGGACGGTGACCATGGCCACGAAGTGTTCAGCGGTTGAGGGAGCCACACAGGCTGTGGGTGACTTGTGGTCGGGGGACCTGCAAGGGCTGCTGGAGGTATGGGAGCTGGAAGTCGAGATGGTGCTGAGAGCAAGTAGGGCTCCTGAAGGGCCTTGGGCACTGAAGGCTTCCTGATCATGTCAGAGTTTGGATCTAGAGCTCAAATTGCTGATGAATCAAACAGGAGACTGCGGAGCTCCAGAGCCTGTGGGAGCACTGGAGGTGAATCTATGGACATTCAGAGTCTCTGAAAGGGCTCTCTTTTGCTTCTTTTTCTCTCTTATTGTAAGGGTCATTGGGCGACACTAATGGCGAGTCTTTGTCTGCCTTACGGCAGGCAGAAGGCAATTTCATATCATATTCCATGTATTGTACAATTTCATGATAATTAAGGAATCTCGAATCATCATTATTGCCTGATAGGACATGGATGATTTGGGCATTTAGTGTCTACCCCTAATTACCCTAATGAAGGTGCTTAGGAGGCACCCTCTTGAACCCCAGCATGGTGCTCGCATGGTGCTGTTGGGCATGGAGTGCTAGCATTTGGACCCAATGATTAACATAGTGGTTAGACCCAGGTTTTGGTGCTGCCGGTAAAGAGTTTCTACATTCTGCCCGAGTCTGCGTGGGTTCCTCCACGTGCTTTGGTTTCCTCCCACTCTTTAAAACGTACTGGGATTGTAGGTAAATTTGGATGTCATTTGGCAGCAGAGGTTTAAATGGCCAGAATCGGCTTCTACTATTCAATAAATAAAATGTAAATCATGGTGTAAATACATTTGCATGTCAGGATGGTGTGCGACCTTGCAGGGGTACCTGTGGCGGTTGGTGCTCCCTTATTTCCACTGCCTTAGTCCTTCTAGGGGGTGGAGGTCGTGGGTTTGGAGGATGCTGTCGGAGTGGCCCAGGTGAGAAACTGTGAGTGATTTCCCACCAGGATGGTTATGGGGTACACTGAAGCAGCCTCTCTCCTGGATGGGACCGGCCTTCCTGAGTGTTGTTGGAGCCAGGCAAGTGGAGTGTGTCCCACCCCATTGATGATTTGTGCTCTGCCAGTGGTGGAAAGGTTTCAGGCAGGGGGGGGTGGTTTGCTGTTGGGTGGTGGGTTACTCACTGCAGGAACCCTGGCCCCTGACCTTCTCCTGTAACCATTACATAGTGATGTAGCCAAGACCCATAGTCTGCTGAGCACCAATTTAATCGATCCACAGGATCTGGGCAGCACATTTCCAATCACAACTGTTTGGTGACAGGGGGTGGACAGGGCTTATTTATTGGTGGGGTAGGTCCTTCACACTGGGGAGTTGGAGCAGCTGACATGTACCCAGCAGGCTCTGACACACTTCGTCTTGCATTCCATAGACATAAAGCAGACTTGCTTCAACGTGTCCCTGGGGACAAACAGGAATTGTAAGCCTGAAGCAGTTAATTGAAGGCAGTCACTTTTTTATTAATATTCTTTCACCAGGTAAGTCTAATGCTGCAGCTAATGCAAAGCCAACAGCTGTGATATCACCACAATTGGCCCTTGCTTGCTTGGACAACACACACTCCACCCCCCCTTACTCCTCACCTCATGCCTCGCCACTGAGTGTCTGTGGTGCTCCACTAATGAGCCAAAAGGAGAAAAGGACAGCCAAGCAAGGGTGTCTGGAACAGAGGAGGTGGGTTCGACCTGGTCTTCAAATGGCAGGAGGACTCAGACAAAGGAGGCAGCGAATAATTTTAATTTTATTTTGAAGATACAGCGCAGTAGAAGGCCCTTCTGACCCCATACGTTTTGGGGGGTGGGAAGAAACCAGAGTACTTGGGGGAAATCCACGCAAGTCACAGGGAGAACATACAAACTCCTTACAGACAACAGCAGATTTGAACTCGAGTCATGGGCACTATATAATAGCATTGCGCTAACACCTACCCTGACTGTGCCATCAGATTTTATGTACTTGGACATGAATTACAAGAATTCAAGCATTTGTGTACACATGTGTATGCATACAGATACATGTATTTGTACGTGTGTGCATGTCTGTGTATGTGTGTGTATGTTCACGAGTGTGTACATGTGCCCACAAGTGTGTGTTTGTGATTGCATGTGCCTGTGCGCGCACCCATATGTGTTTGTGCATGTGTGAGTGTGTGAGCATGTGAGAATGTGTGTGTGTGTTTGTGTGTGTGCGCATGGTTATGCAATCTCCTCGGCTTCCAACACTTGTCTTATGATGGTGACATTCCTCAATCTCCATCTCCCTCGTCTCCCCCAGCTCTCACTCTGTTTTGCTGACCCCTCGTCTCCCTCCTGGCTCTCATCCACCTACCTTCATTCCCTCGTACTTAATTTCCTCTGCCTTCATTTCTCACCCAATCCTCATTCTCTCCCACGCTTCACTCTCTCCCCACTCCTGTCGCTCCCTCAACCCATCCCTCACTCCCCTGCCCCTCACTCCCTCCTACCATGCCTTGGTTTATTCTTTGCTTTTTAAAATATTTTTATTGATTTTAACATATAAGCATACACACATAATTGACAATTGCATAATAATTCATTTGTATATGTATGCATGCACAGAAAAGCCAAAAAGTAGATAAAACTACATCAATTAATTGCTTGTAATGGCTCAAAAACATTTAATTGAAATGATCTATGCAATCATGTTAAACCTGTTTGTTGAAATAACTTGTATAAAATATAAAAAAAAAGAGAAAAAGAAAAAAAAAATGAAAACTAATCTAATCGACCCAACCCTCCCCCACCCCCTGCCCTGCAATCAAGGTAACCTTATATTATTAAATTTTTAAAAATCAATATCATGAAACTTTTGCCAATCCCCAGAGAACAGGCAATGAAACACCAGAACAGAGAATAATTGTTACTTCCAATTATAAAAAAAAGTTGATTTATTCCAACACAACAATTTCAGCAATTTTTATATGAAGACTTCACTAAAAAAAAGGGAAGTCTTGCATTTAAGATTCCTTTATTGTCATAGCACAGAACAACTGCTGTGCACAGTCGTTGTCATCAGAGATCCATAAGGATCTAGATACCTCTGAAGTGCAGAGAGTAAGAGCGCACTGATGAAACCTGTGCCACGCAATGACACCCTATTAACCTACCAATTTTGTGTGTTTTGAGGGATGGGAGGAGCACCCTGAGGAAACCCACGCAAACATGGGGTGAACGTACAAACTCCTTACAGACAGTGCCAGATTTGAACCTGCATCACTGGCACTGTTATAATGTTGTGCTAATCACTGCACTAACTGCAGTGCCTTTGAAGAAGGGTTCCAAAGACTCACAAGCTTGTGAGGGTGAAAATTTTGCAGCCCCTTACTTGTAACTTTCAGATGCTCACTCTGGGTTCTTTAACATCCCTTGGGGATAGTAGCCTCCATCATACCTTGAGGGAGGACTCAGACCCAAAATGCTGATTATATATCTTTAACTCCCATTGATGCTGCAAGACCAGCTGAGTTCCTCCAGCAATTCTCTGTTTTAATTTTGCACATGGGTAACACATCTCTTCTTCAAGGAAACATCACCAGGACTGCAATGGAGCGACAGGCTAGAGTTCTGTTCAGGGCCTCAACATTCGAATCACCAGAGTGAAGTGAGTGACTGCCTTCACTTTCCCCTGACTCTGCTCCTCCCCCCAGAGTTTGTCCTTGGCAATCTGCACAGTTTGTGTGGGACAGAATGGGGGCCATTTGCTTTTATCTTGTCTATCAAGGATTTAGATTCTCTTTCAATATTTTTATTGGTTTCAACAATGATTTAGATTATGGAATGAATGTCTTTGTAGGCAAGTTTACAGAAGATATGAAGGTTGGTGGAGGAGCAGGTGGTGTTGAGGAAACAGGGAGGCTGCAGAAGGACTTGGACAGATTTGGAGAATGGACAGAGAAACAGCAAGTGAAATACAGTCGGCAAGCACAAGGTCATGCACTTTGGCAGAAGAAATAAATGGGCAGACTTTTTTTAAATGGGGAGAAAATTGAAAATACCCAGATGAAAAGGGACCTGGGAGTCCTCATGCAGGATAGCTGAAGATAAACTTACAGGTTGAGTAGGTGGTGAAGAAGGAAAATGCAAAGCTGGCATTACTTTCAAGAGGTATAGAATACAAAAGCAGGAATGTTGAGGCTTTATAAGGCACTGGTGAGACCTCACGGAGTACTGCGAGCAGTTTTGGGCTCCTCATTTAAGAAAAAATGTGCTGATGTTGGAGAGGGTTCAGAGGAGGTTCACAAAGATGATGCCGGGTCAGAAAGGGTTATCATATGAGGAGCTCTTGACCTGTACACATTGAAATTTATGAAAATGAAGGAAGATCTTATTGAAACATTTAGAATGTAGAAAAGCATAGACAGAGTAGATACAGAAAGGTTGTTTCCCATGGTGGGAGAGTCTAGGACAAGAGGATTGAAGGGCATCCACTTAGAACAGAGATGCAGAGTAATTTCTTTCGCCAGAGGTGGTGAATCTGTCGGATTTGTTGCCACAGCCAGTTGTGGAGGCCAGGTCATTGGATGTATTTAAGGCAGAGATTGATAGGTTCTTGATTAGCCAGGGCATTAAAGGTCATGGGGAGAAGATTGAGCAGTGAGGCTGAGTGGGAAAATGGATCAGCTCATGAATAAATGAGGGGTAGTCTTGATGGGCTGAACAGCCTACTTCTGCTCCTATGTCTTATGGCTTTATGGTCTTATGGACACAAGCACCTCAGGGATGGTCACATATTCTCAATTTCAAACCTGATTGTTTCCACACGAGCTATCTCCACCAAACAGTGGCAAGTCGAATCAAAAATATCGTCCCCCTGGAATAAATCACAAATGAAAGAAAGACCACAAAAAAGTTCCAATAAAAATTAGAGTAGAAGCCAGTGTTGTAAAACATGCAAATTACAAATAAACCAGAACACTCCAAATATTTTGAGAACCCTGTCACTGGTTACAATCCAACAAGTGTTGAGTTGACAAAGGTTCAGCTACAATCCCAGAGCAGCATTGTGGTCTAAAATCATAATCAATGCTTCACACGTGCCTAGGGAGTGTTATGCGCTATCTTCCTTATTACGTAGATAACCAGCACATTTAATCCAAGACAGAGGGTCTTAAGTAGGGATCTGGTGGCTGCGATAGCCAGCTCTCACTGTTGCCATAGATTCAAGTAGACAGCAAGAGGAGTCCACAAACACACAATTATATGTGGAAATCCAGAAGCTGCTGTGAACGATTTTCTGCTCTATTCAGAGACCACTGCCAAGGACTTAAACAGATGCAAGTACTTTAGAAATTACTGAACTTTATACTTTTCTCCTTAACACGTGGGTCTTGCTACTAAAAAAAAAACAAGATGGGTCTTTTTGAAAAAAGTTAAAACACTCTAAAAAATGCAGGAGGACCTCAGCCAGTCTTGCAGTGTCCATAGGAGGTAAAGATATTTTGGACTTGAGCCCTTCTTATGTCAGTTATTTACCTCCTTTGGATGCTGCAAGACCGGCTGCATCCCTCCAGCATTTCTGTATGTTTTTTTTTCTACAATCGCTGTGCCTGCAGACTTTTGTGTTTCACTTCTGGGCCTTTGTTGAGGTAACTCAGTTTTTAGGCCATTGTTAGTGTTGCATCACCTCTCTGGTTATGAGAATCCAGCTTTGATGAACTGATAAGATATTCCCTAAGATGTTGGAGCTTTGATTTCCCAGCCTCTAATCCCATCTCAAACACTCAAAGTTCAAAGTTCAGATTTATTGTCAAGTGCATATGTGACATCACCTACAACTCTGAGATTCTTTATCTTGTGGGTGAGGCAGAATGACCACATAGTGAGGGTGAAAAAACCGTATATGTACATGTAAATAAAGAAATGTAAACAAACTGACTGTGAGATACAGAGAGGGAAAAAAAATCAATAAAGTAGAATAGTAAGAGTTCTTCATTGAGTTTGTTGTTGAGGAGTCTGATGATGGAGGGGTAGCAGCTGTTCTTGAACCCGGTGGTGTGAACCTGTACCTCTTTCCTGATGGTAACAGCTAGAACAGAGCATGTGCTGGGTGGTGTGGAATGTGCGATGGAATGAAGGAACAGCACCTCACACTGGATGCGTCCTAACCTTTTGGGTTCAACATCAAATTCAACCATTCCAATGATAATTATTGATGAAAGCTTTTATTGAATGTGCAAACATTTTAAATGATTTTTTTTATTTAAAAAATTAAATAAAAAAAATATTAAAAAAAAATTAGAAATGCAGCATGGTAACAGGCCATTTCGGCCCATGAGCCAAATGACAGCAAAGTAAGTGCATGTAACACCCTTTTTGCCATCTCCAAGGGACCACCTTGCTTCACTCCAGGCCCAGTACAGTGGAACGGCACTGGATTGGAGAACATGTCTTATGAGGCAAGGTTAGCAGAAGTAGGGCTTTTCTCTCTGGAGCGAAGAAGCATGAGAAGTATCTTAATAGAGATCTACTAGATTATGAGAGGCATAGATAGGGTAGATAGTCAGGACCTTTTTTTCCTGGGGTAAGAATAGCAAACACCAGAGTACAAAGTGAGGGGAGGAAAATTTAGGGGAGCTGTCAAAGGTACATTTTTTACACATAGAGTAGTGGGTGCCTGGAATGCTGGTGTAGGCTGGAACAATAAGGACATTTAGAAGACTCTTAGACAGGCTCATGGATGCAAGAAGAGTAGATATTTTTAGTATGTTGATATTCGATATTTATCCTTAGACATAGAGCTCAATAACAAGGCCATTTCAGCACATGAGCCCATGCCGCCTAATTTACACCCAATTAACCTACATCCCTGGTAAGTTTCGAACAGTGGGAGGAAGCCGGAGCCCCCAGTGAAAACCCACACAAACACAGGGAGAGCGTACAAACTTCTTACCAACAGCGCGGAATTCGAAATCCGGTCCCAATCGTTGGCACTATAAAGACGTTGCGCTAACCACTATACCAACTGTGCCACCCAATAAGTGGCATAACATTGTGGGCCAAAGGGCTTGTATGGTGTGGTAATGTTCTATGTTCTATATTTCAAAAAAGATGCAGCCTGGCCTGCTGAGCTCTATCAGCAGATTGATTTTTGCTCCAGATTCCAGCATCTGCAGTCTGTTGTGTCTCCTGCCTATAGCTACCAGGTTAACTATTTATAATCAGGATACACATTCTTTTAAAATAATTTGCATTTCTTGATATATCACAAGAATATTTATTTTAGTCCCAAGAGTTTATTTCACAAGCCTAACCCCTTTTAGTGATTGGTTTTGGGTTGTGAATGTGGTTCAGACCATCATTCACCCCTCCCCCCCTCCACCAACTCCCACTCTCCTGGAAAAGAGGGCAATGCATTAAAAGTCTCATCCCACCCTGGCCACATTCTCTTCATCCTCCCCTCCTGTTCGGAAGAAGATTCACGAGTGTGGGGTCACGAGCCACCAGGTTCGAGGACAGTTTCTTTCCTGCTGTTATCAGACTCCTGAATAAACTCCAAGATAATAAAATTATGTTTCCTTTGCTCTGTCCCAACTCACCTCTCCCTGTAGCTCTAAACCATGTCTTATTTGTTGTACTATGTATGGGATGTCCAGCAGGTCAGCTTGCAACACAAACTATCACCGCCTCTTAGTGCATGTGACAATAGATTTGGACCTGAATTTGAAGAAGTTACGAGAGAATTCTGCTGCAGTCCTGGTATGGAGCAGTGAAGAAAGAGCAAGGGAACAGGACTAATTAGATTGTTCTACAAAGGTACTGCGTTGACACGATGAATGGCCTCAATTTATGTCGGGCAATTTTGTCTTTCATCCGAATGTCCTTCTTTTTCGTCCTTCAGTTACTCTGAGGGATGAGTGATTGATCTTCAAAGTGGAAGGTTTATATTTTCAGAACCAGTCACCAAAGGGAACATTGGCAGAGTAATAATTCCTTCCTGGCTGATCCATTGCAGTTGATCTGATATTGGATTGTGGTCATGACTATGATCTAAAACCTGCCTCATCAACTGTCACATGACATGTCCTGCGGATGTGGAAGTGGCTATATTGATGCAAAATAACGGATGTTTCTATTCTGAAATAAAATCTAATACTGAAGGTCCTCACCAGGTCAAAGCAAGGGAGGTGGAGTTAATGACTTGGGTATTGACAAGATGCCACATTTTGGCCAGGGTTCGTTGAACCAACAGGGTTTAATTAGATTTGAAAGACATGGAGAGTTTGGGGTGATGCAGAGGGGCAGTTCAGGAGTTGGGGCACACAAACAGGGGGCTGTGTGGAGAAGGGCAGTGGGTGAAAGAGCAGTTTGTGAAACAACTCCATGTGTCAATTTCACCCAACCTCACCTCCCCCATTAACAAGGCTCCCCCTGCCCTTCTCTCTCTCTGGTGCCTTCATTAAACAGCATCCAAATGTATTTATTTTGGACAAGTTATGTTATTCTGTCAGCACCTTCAAAGTAAAGATATCCAGGGATACGTCGTTCCAAAATGTTGGCAAGGTCACAAAATTAACACGTAAAATAAAGATGATGAAATGCGTGTGCACTCAGCTTTGGTGTTTCTCTGTAATTATTTCCATTTGTTGCATGAGTTTGTTTTGTTACTGAATTGAAGCCTGGAAGTTTGTCAATAAAACTCCCTGCACCACAAAAGGTCAAGCTTTCACAAGCTGCTACTAAAATTTCCATCCACTAAATGCATTGAAGGTGGAGGCGGGTACAATAGGGAGATTTAAAATTCACTTAGATAAACAAGTGGATATAAGATAAATAGAGGGTTCTGGGTGTAAGGTAGAGAAGGGTTAGATTGATCTGGAATAGGCCCCAGAAGCATCAAATGTTATGGGGAGAAAGTCAGGCAGTGGAGCTGGGTGGGAAAATGGATTAGCTCATGATTAAATGGGAGGTCAGATTTGAGGGGCTGAATAGCCTATTTCTGCTCCCATATCTTATGTTCTTGTGGTCTATATAGGTTTGTGCACATCATGGACTGAAGGGTCTGTACTGTACTGGAATGTGCTATGTTCTATGCATTCACAGTGTTCCCCACACATCACTGTCTTCTGGGTGGCCAGATGGGGCCCCTCTGCTTCACTCCAACAGGTGACTGTTATCTCTGTACATCCTGTGCACACTGACTGCATTTGACTGATGTCCTCAAATGCAGTGTGGAAACAACCATTTTTCAGGTATTGTTCCTCCTGACTAGGGTGTCTAGAACCTGGATCCCTGCCACCAATAAAGGGGAATGTGAAGAAATGTCTCCACCTCCAAGTCCTAGATCATTGGGATTCTCTGTTCAACAAGACACCGAGTGTAGTGAAGGTAGAGAGCCATAGATTTATGGATAGCCATTGATTTGAGGGAATGGGCTGAGGGCAGGGAGGGGCATACAACATGGAAACTGGTCCCATGGCCGATCACATCTGTGATGACAGTCAAAATTTCACATATGCAGATTCCCCTGATATCCCACCGACTCTCCCTTCCCTGTCACCTGCTAATCACCTACAGTGTCATCACACACACACACACACACACACACACACACACAAACTAGCGCGCGCACACACACACACACACACACACACACACACACACACACACACACACACACACACACACACACACACACACACACACAACCATGACTCCTGTCATTGGTCAATTTTCATGTTGACCATACAGAAGGGTCTGTATGAGGGTTGTCACATTGTGGGAGGAGCGGTGCAGAACTCATGTCTACACTGCCAGAAAGATGGAGAAATATAAATGATTCAAACTGCTGAAATAGTATTTGAATCGGCAGAGGTTTTGTGTGTGTGGTGTGGGAATACTCTGGCATACTTATTTTTCAGAAGAAGTCTGATGCTTGTAAGCAAAGCTCGGCTACCTCCAACTATGTAGATCAAGAAATTACCTGGCAGTTTTCCAGGGTGGATTTACTCCTCTGTGGAACTATCTTTCATCGAATTTTCTCATTAAAAGTTTAACATCGGTGACCCCACCACCGGTTCGTCACTGATTAGCTTGGCAATTGGTTGTTGATGACTTTTCGACTGCGACTCAAAGGCCTGGGAGCCTCAGCCTCACTTTCGAGGAGTTCAGGAGGTTTTGGTGGATGCCAGGGAACCAGTTCATGAAGCATCTGGGGATTTCTGTTCATTGCTCTGCTATCTCATTATCCAGATAAAGGACTCACATCTCGGTCTCTTGGTTTCATCATTGTGACTTCGGGATGGTGTGTTCTGAGGAGAACTGTGTTAGCATAACTTCAATCAACTTGCCCTCTCCTTTTGTGGACTATTGTTTTATACCGTAATCTAGTTTGTTTTTTTCATAAATATGTCAAATCTGTCTTCCAAAAGATCTGAGTCCTACAGGAGTCACGCTGGGCCATAAACTTCAACGACCCCTGTGGCCATGAATTCCTTCACATCTCTTACCAACTATTTCTTACCAACTATCATGTATGGAAAATGCATAAATGCAATAGTGGGTATAGTGTGGACCACGGAGGATCGTGTGATACCTCTGTTGGGAAACCAGGCAGAATGTGGTTTACGGAGGGATAGGCGTCTGGAAGTCACCTCACCTTGCTAATCATAGGTTAGGTCTGCCCACAGGTGAGGCTGTCACACAATTGGTCATCACAGGTCACGTGGACAGGCCCTGCTTTGTCTCTTTCTTTCTTTGTTGCTGCCTCCAAACCATCTTTGAAGTCCAGGATTCAGGCCACGGTTGGCACCGGAGGGCTGACTGCATCAGGCCAGTCCTGGATCCCAAGCCATGGTCAATGCTGGAGACCAGGTTTATTTGATGTACCTGTTAGCTGTAATTAATTTACTGTTTATTATTGTGCTGTGTCTGTGGGTGGATGGGTAGGAGGGGTAATGTCCACGTCTTCAGCAGCGAGGATTCAATGCTGTTGGTCTCTGCCATCTCGAGTACTTCGATGTTAGGGATGAAGTCGCTCCAATGAATGTTGAGGATGGAGCGGAGACAACGCTGGTGGAAGCGTTCTAGGAGCCGTAGGTGATGCCAGTAGAGGACCCATGATTCGGAGCCGAACAGGAGTGTGGGTATGACAACGGCTCTGTATACGCTAATCTTTGTGAGGTTTTTCAATTGGTTGTTTTTCCAGACTCTTTTGTGTAGTCTTCCAAAGGCGCTATTTGCCTTGGCAAGTCTGTTGTCTATCTCGTTGTCGATCCTTGCATCCGATGAAATGGTGCAGCCGAGATAGGTAAACTGGTTGACCGTTTTGAGTTTTGTGTGCCCGATGGAGATGTGGGGGGGCTGGTAGTCATGGTGGGGAGCTGGCTGATGGAGGAGCTCAGTTTTCTTCGGGCTGACTTCCAGGCCAAACATTTTGGAAGTTTCCGCAAAACAGGACGTCAAGCGCTGGAGAGCTGGCTCTGAATGGGCAACTAAAGCGGCATCATCTGCAAAGAGTAGTTCACGAACAAGTTGCTCTTGTGTCTTGGTGTGAGCTTGCAGGCACCTCAGATTGAAGAGACTGCCATCCGTGCGGTACCGGATGTAAACAGCGTCTTCATTTTTGAGGTCTTTCATGGCTTGTTTCAGCACCATGCTGCTGAAGATCCAACTGCGCAGGGTAGGTCACGTCTCCAGAATGGAGGACCATCGCCTTCCCAAGATCGTGTTATATGGCGAGCTCTCCACTGGCCATTGTGACAGAGGTGCACCAAAGAAGAGGTACAAAGACTGCCTAAAGAAATCTCTTGGTGCCTGCCACATTGACCACCGCCAGTCGGCTGATATCGCCTCAAACCGTGCATCTTGGCGCCTCACAGTTTGGCGGGCAGCAACCTCCTTTGAAGAAGACCGCAGAGCCCACCTCACTGACAAAAGACAAAGGAGGAAAAACCCAACACCCAACCCCAACCCACCAATTTTCCCTTGCAACCGCTGCAACCGTGTCTGCCTGTCCTGCATCGGACTTGTCAGCCACAAACGAGCCTGCAGCTGACGTGGACATTACCCCTCCATAAATCTTCGTCCGCGAAGCCAAGCCAAAGAAAGAAAAGTTTAACCCTTGTTTCTCAGTATACCATGCCTGTGTGCTGTGTATGTTAGCCTGTCAGTGCGTGTGTGCCCTTTTTGTGAATTCCCGTGTGAAAATAAAGACCACTGTTTGTTCATAACACATGTCCAGCCTTGATTCTCTTCGAACCCATCAGACCTATTCTGAACACAACAGTGGGGAGCGATGGCACCCTGGCTTTCAATTTGTAACATGTTTAGGGTGAATAGCCTGAATTGTAGACTAATGTAGTGCAGTATTTGTAAGTTTTGGATTAAGAATAATAAAGGGGAGGTATTGATTTACTGCTAAAAAGTCAAAGAAAAGGGGCAGTGCTGAGGGTGTGTCACAGTATTATCGATAAACTTGACTTTTGTCTTCACAACCCAAGGGGGCAATGGGCTGTGACAGAACTCTCTCTGCACTCCTGGATTTTGGCACTTGACTCTAGATTGGGTCTCTAGCTGACCCAGGTGGAGAGCCCAGAACCCAGTGGAGTGGCTCTCTAATTCACTGGAGATCGGCAGCCCATTCTCCTTTCCAGCTGCCTGCTGATCCCTTCTCCCCAGTGCCGGTATTGTGGCTGCTTTCTAAGCCATTAATAAGGAGCCTCCCCACCTCCCTAACACTTCATCTCCCTGCACACAATTCACAGAGCACAAACAATTTGATCTACAATCAGGGACAGCCCTTGTTAAAGTGCAATGTTGCAGTATAAACTCTCAACAGTACAAAGCATTTTAATGAGGTATTGATTCAGAAGAAAAATTGTCCCCTCAAGTTCACAAATAAGCAATCTAATTAAAGGTCATTTTGGTGATCCCTTGATGGAGGCAATTTATTATCGAACCTTATTGTTGTCCCATGTGGAGCTGTTAGTTACACTGTCAGTTCTGGTGTATACAGATCAGGTTATAGGCAGCTTTTACATCCCATAATACTGCAGAGGAGCAAATCAAATAGACCCCTGTCCAAGAGGGTGTAAATGTCACGTATGTACGTACGTTTGTGTGTGCGCGTGTGCATTTGCACACTTTAGCCCACAGATTATTCCAGGCACCACACTACCTCCACGGAACTGTAGACACTCAGCCCATGTCTCTAGTGCTGGTATGCGGATGCACCTGTGGAACTCCACATTGTCAGCAAAGGTGTGGAGAGTGAGAGGTGAGGGGCACAATGAGGGCCATGATGATGAGCCTCCTAGAGAAGGCAGCCCTCGCTACTTTCTCTCAGCCCTGCCCACCATCTGCTGGACTGCTCTGTGGCTCCCTGCTCCAGCTGTGGGAACACTGGAAAGATCTGATGGTCTCTGTTTAAGAGCTCTTCTGTCAGCAAGTTTTCCTGACTTTTCCTACCCACTTCCACATACCAGGAAGCACCAATATTTTTTATTAAAATAAAGCTACTTTTCAGTGTTTCTGTTTATATTTTTTCACTCCACATAACGGTGACTTAGAAATTCTTGTAAAAATACAAGGGCCAACACAGTGGGGGTTGTTAACGATTAGCAGAGATTGAAACCATGCCATCTCGAGGGGGTGGGGGAGGGGGTGTTAACCATGGAATGGGGAGGTACAGTTTGGGTAGGTGGGGATGTGGGAGATACGTCTCTCTCTCTCTCCAAATGATGACCAAGTGATAGGGTAAAACACAAAAGTCTGCAGATGTCATGAGTGAAGTAAAAGCACAAGGCTGGAGAAACTCAGCAGGTCAGACAATGTACTTTATGTAGCAAAGATAAAGATACTTAAGCTATGTTTCGGGCCTGAATAAAATATTTATTCAGGCACTTGTGTACATTTTGCTCATACCTTGATGAAAGGTTCAAGCCCAAAATGTTGGTTATGTATCTTTTATCTTCCTGAAGGACACTGTCTGACCTTCTGAGATTCTCCAGCATTGTGCTTTTAAAATAGCCCAGTGAGGTGTGAACCATTTTAGTTGCTACACATTCCCCAGACAATGCGGAACCAACCTGAAACACTGTGCCTGGAAAGATATTCATGTGTACACAGAAAGATCCCAGACACTCTAAAGTGATGTCTAATCTTTTAGATATCACTTTAGAGTGATGACTCAGTCCCTCAATCCTAGGCTGCTGCTCAATATAGTTGACCTTGGCCTTAACTCTACTTTCACATCAGAGCAGATGTTGAGGTGCCTCCACTTGTGGGGAAGACTCTAACGAAGGCACATGGTGTCAAGGAGAGGTGGGCAATCACTTTTGCTCCATACCAACTCTCTCTGTAACTCTGCATTTCCCTGCTATTGCATTTACTGTACTGTACTAGCCGGGCAGCTCACAAACCAACTTTATCACTGCATCTTGGTACACATGGCAACTTGCACTTGAGTTATTTCGTCAGAATTTTTTCTCACAGAGTGGGAGAATCTGTGGAAATCACAACTCTGGAAGGTCAAGGAGTCTCCATCATTAAAGGGGTTTAAAGAGGGATCAGGCACATTTTTGAAATATTTCCGTGCTGGGGAATTGGTACAGAGGTCAGTCATGATCATATCAGAATCAGGCTTATTGCCATGAACATGTCATGGAATTTGTTGCTTTCTGGCAGTAGTGACAAAAGACAAAGGAGGAAAAACCCAACACCCAACCCCAACAAACCAATTTTCCCCTGCAACCGCTGCAACCGTGTCTGTCTGTCCCACATCGGACTTGTCAACCACAATTGAGCCTGCAGCTGACGTGGACATTTACCCCCTCCATAAATCTTCGTCCGCGAAGCCAAGCCAAAAAGAAGATTGTAAGTACAAGATTAAAAAAATAAATAACTAACAACTGAAAAAAGAGAACAAGTGAGGTCATGTCGTTGAGTTGTCCATTCAGAAATCTGATGGTGGAGGGGAAGAAGCATTTTTGGACCATTGGATATTCATCTTAAGGCTCCTGTACCTCATTCCTGGTGGTATCAGTGAGAAAAGTGCATGGCCTGGGTGGTGACAGTCCTTGATGATAGAGGAACCTTTCTTGAGATATTGTCTCTTAATGATATCTTTAATGGAGTGAAGACTGATGCCCACATTGGCGCTGGTCAAATTTAAAGCCTGTTCCTGTCCTGTGCATTAGCATCTCCAATGATGCAATGACAGAATGCTCTCCACAGTACACCTGTAGAAATGTCTTTGGTGACACACCAAATCTCCTCATGAAATATAGCCACTGATGTGTTTTCTGCATGATTGCATTGACATGATGGCCTCAGGACAGGTCTTCAGAGGTGTTGACACCCATGAATTTGAAGTTCTTTACCCTCTCCACTACTGATCCCTCAATGAGAGTGGTTTGTGTCCCCTTGGCTTCCCCTTTCTGAATTCCACAATCATTTCCTTAGTTTTCTAATATTGAGTGCAAGGTTGTTGTTGTGAGTGAGGAAACAGGTTTGGTTGGTCTCAAAAGCCTAAAAAGCAAGGATTCTGAACACAATTTTGATGGGGAACTATTTTATTTACAGAAGAGAAGTGGGGGAAATGGTAATTGATGCAGCACATACCCACCCACCCACTCACACACACACACACACAAACACACACACACACACACCCACCCACATACACA
>NC_091474.1:27406207-27483707 GCF_036971445.1 Narcine bancroftii
AGTCAGTAGGAGAGATGTAAAGAAGAAACCAACTAAATGACTGCTTCACAGGGGAAGGGGCCCATAAACATTGAGCCGAGTCCCAAGGGGACCACAGCCAAAAGAAGGTTGAGAATGGCTGACCTAAATAATGCAACTTGCTTCCATCACCTTGCTCTAAATGTCTGTGTCGTCAACTTGTAGCCTAGTTTAGGCCTGAAGAATGCAGACAATTATGTAATTGACAGTAGCTGAGTGACAGGGGAAATTAGCCTGCAACCTGAATGTTCCAACACTCAAAAAAAAATCAAAGCAGTCTCAACCAAGAAAGTGCTCAACGCACAGACAAGCTGAACAAAGGATTACAACTTCACGCCATCATTGAATCAACAAGGTATAAAATTTGGGATGGCCAGCAATGCTTCACAAAATTCAGAGGCAAATAATTTTCCAAAAATTTCTAGTGGCCTGAGGGAAGTATGGGAGAAGGATTGATTGGACAGCCTTGTTAAAAACTGGCATACCTTCTACATCAATTGTTTCGATCGCGTTTCCACTCGGGCTTATTACATTCTCATTAATGTTCTTTTGATGAGGAGATGACAGTTCCTTATTCCCTATCCTCACTTCAACCACACCCACCTGAACCATGCTCATTAAATTATAAGGTCTTGTCAAATTACTGCCAAACAATGGTACAATCTGTTCCTGCATATGGCCAAGGGTACAGTGTCAATGTTTCCCTCCCTCCCCAACTGTCCCTCCATTTGCAACCCCAGTTCCCATCTGCTCCCATCAGCAAGTTGAATTGAATCAGACATAGGTGTAACTAGGGTATGGCATCCAGGGCACATGCCCTGGGTACCACTTGAAGGAGAGGGCCACTGTCCTCGTCCACCAATTCTCATTAGAGTTTAAAACAAGCGTGTATGTGCTATGTAGGAGCAGAAGTGCGCATTGAGGAGGGTTCAGAGTCAGGCGTCTCGGTTCTCTCGATGCCAAACTCCTAACCCTCCCCTCAGCTTACACTGGAGCTCCCGGCACTCATCTCCAAACCCTCCCCTGTTGGAGCCAGAGCTGAGGAGGGTGTGCACTGAAAGAGGAGTCTGAGCGTGGGCTTCGGCATCTTCCTGCTTCTTTCCCACCAGGTGCTCGGTACCGACACTCACCTTTCCATCAAAGGTAAGAGAGGGCACCCATGGGGATGGTAACAGCTACTCAACACCTTTAACTTTGGCCGCTCCACTCCAGCCTGGGGAACACTGCTCTCTGCTTTCATTCAGCGAATGCTGGCCTTTGAAGTAGGCAGAGGGTGTTTTTAATTGAAATGACTGTCATGCTTTTTAAGGTGTAGACTATTTTTGAATATCTCAATATATCCAATACAACATTGGATATGCCCATTTTAGGATTCTACAGTGGTGAGGGTATGTAGGGAAGGCAAAGTGGATGGCACGGCAGTGGTAAGGGATGGCTGCAAGGTGAAGGGTTGAAGTGAGTAAGTTTTAATGGGGGGCATGCAATTTCAGTGCTTGCCATAGGTGCTATTTTCCCTAGATACACCATTGAAGCCAGTGCCAGGTGGGGTGGGGGGTTGGAGGAATTCTCGGTGTTTCAAGTATTTCAAGTCGAGAGCCATTCCTGAGGTAAAGTCTCGACACAGAGTTCTTCCAGAAGTTTGTATTTTGTTTGTCATTTTACTCTGCCAGACAAGCATCCACTCAAGCCTTCTTTGGCACTTATTCACATTAGTTCCACTTTAACTCCTCTAATTCACCTCTCTCCACATCCCTAATTACCCTATAATCTGAATTATCTAAATCCCTGCAGATCCAAGGTAGAGATTTTCACACTTACAACCCTCTGAGTCTAGATTGCCAAGGCTTAACCACTAGCCTGCGACCCCTAGTATAATCACTAATTACTTTATGTATCATAGCTGAAGTTATTTGCTTGTCTAATGGTTGTGCAGTGGAAAGAAGCTTGCGCTGGGCATAAACAATAACACAAGACCAACTAGACAATAGGATAAGAAAAAAACTCCAGAGCATTGTGAACTTGACCTGCGACATCAAAGGCACCCATCTTTACTCTATCGAGAACATCGACAAGATGCGGTGCCTTAAGAAAGCAACCTCTATCCTCAAGGATCCCACCACCCAGGCCATGTCCTCTTCATTCTGCTACCATCGGGAAAAAGGTACAGGAGCTGAAGACGAGCACTCAGCGGCACAAGGACAGCTTCTTCCCCTCCGCCATCAGATTCTTGAATGATCAATGAACCACAGACACTTCCTGACTTTGATTTTCGTGCACTATTTTTATTTGTTGTTCTAAGGTGGTCTATATGTATGTTTTCACTGTGATGTTGCCACCCAACAATGAATTTTGTGTCTTGTTTTTGACAATAAATTCTGATCCTGGATCACAGCCTGCTTTTGTGTTATAATGTCCACAGGCGAGAGCTTTCACCGAGGAACACATAGAAAGTGCATAAAAATTATTTAAAAGTACAGTCCGCACAACCTAACAGCTACTCACTGCTGACATACACCACTGACACTGAGGCCAAGAACATTCTGGACTAATCCAGCCAATGCTGCTAAATCCCCAATATAAATATCTCTCAAAACAGAGATGGAAGCCTCTTGTTCAAGGCTAACACCCATGGCTGCAATCACAGAGCTCAACAATTTGTGTGCTACCACTGACAACACACTGGAGTATTCCAGGATATAGACAAATGTTGATGTTAAGCCGTTTGTACCCACTGGATATTTCTAAATGCCTGCAAGTGACTAGAAAGAGCAAAGGCAGCAGGGTTACGGACAGGCCTTTGCATCATTAGAGTGGCAGCTTGTGGTATCCAAGGGGACAGTGGCCGAGTTCCGGGATCAGTGGACTCCCCCACGGGATTAAGTGTGTTGTAAATAAGAATAATGGGATTTTAATTTGAAATGTAAAGTGTATGGATCAGAGGGGTGGTATTGATTTACTGCTTATCATGGGGGTTTTTTTCTGTTAAGTAGTTTATTAGATGTACTCCAGTGTATAGTTTGTGTTTGTTTGTTGAAATAAATGTTTTCTTAAAAAAATAGCAATGGGAGTCATAGAGTTCTTTAGCACAGAAACAGACCCTTTGAACAGACCCACATCGATCAGGTTGCTCACCTGATCAAGCCCCACTTGCCTGCACTTGGCTCTGAACTTTCCTATCCATGTACCTATCCAAATGTCTTTAAATATTGCAACTGTACCACTTCTTCTGGCAGTTCACTCCATGCTCCAAGGACACTTTTTGTTAAAAAGTTTCCCCTCAAGTCCTTTACAAATCTATCCACTCTCACCTCAAATTTATGCCCACTGGTTTATGTATGTGTTGGGCTTTTGGCTCCACTGAGCACACCTGACTGTTAGCACTCACTCAGAATGATCAAATAATCAGGATCCTAGCCTCTACTAGAGTCATTGCAGAGCTCACCCTCTTTTGTCTCACCTTTTAAATCTCCTCCCAATCTCTCCTCCCATCCTCCTCCCCTATCGCCCTCTGTGTGAAAATCTTGCCCTTCAGATCCCTTTCATTTCTTTTCCCCTCTCTTTAAATCTATGCCCTCTAGCTTTACACTCCCCCACTTGGGAAAAAAGATGAACAGATAAACTGTTTATTTTTCCTGACTTTTGATTTGGAGAGACAAGTATTGGCCCTGAAAACAAGGTGCTCGCCTACTCTTCATTAAATGACACCATGGGATCTTTAACATCTGGCTGAAATGAGACTTTTAATTTAATACCTCTCCTAGAAGATGGCACTCTAACCGTGCCACACATCCTCAGGCTCAGCACCTACAGCTGTTGTGAACTCAGATCTCTGGATTTAGGATAGAACCTTCAACATTTTCATTCTGATGATAACATAGGGCCGTTGAACCAAGATCTTGGCTTCTTGAGTGATGTTTTTTGCTGAGAAAAGTTGGATGATAATTGTATAAAGATAGCATTTTACCAATCAATCGTAAAGCACCACTGTTAATTGCAATAAATGAGCTATTGTTGCTTGTGACTCCTTGAATAAGTCTATGACATCTAGTCTTCAGTATAGCAATGTGCACTGTAAGGCAACTGATTAGACCAAAATGCACAAGTAGAGACTGGGTGACAGAAAAGTTCTTGTCTACAAGAACTCCCTAGCCTCATCATAGATAGGCCAGATCAGGTAACAGCCCACAATGCAATTTATTAAATTCAATTGGATAAATTGCCATGATTACTGATCTGACCCTTAACTCCTGCAGTTTCACCTTAAGATATAAGAGCAGAAATAGGCCATTTGGCCTGTCAAGATCATGAGCTGATCCTTTCTCCCATTTGGACCCACTCCTCTGCATTCTCCCCATAACTTTCAATAACCTGACTATAGAGATCACCATCAATCTCTGCCTCAAGTACACCCAACGACCTGGCCTCCACAGCTGCCTGTGGTAGCAAATTCCAGCAGTTCACCACTCTGGCTAAAGAAATTCCTCCACATCTTTGTACTATGCTTTCAGAAAACTTTAGGTGTATAATAAAATAGGCTTTGGGCCTTTTCAGTTTTTAGAACATTGGGAGTTATCTTGCAGCCCAATAGAAGTACTTCACAGAACTGTGATTCACAAGTGAAATGTTGCTTTACTTGGAAGGATAGCCTTCAGCTTCTTTCCCTTCTGTATCCATATCGCCTTTTACCTGGTGGCCTGTGCTCCTCTCCCTTCCACCTTTTAATTTGTCCATCTGCCTGATATTCAGCTCTCCTGAGGAAGGACTCAAATCCAAATCGTTGACTGTCTTTTACTTCCTATGGATGATGTTTAACCTGCTGAGTTTCTACAGCATTTTTGTATTCTGGACCTAGTACTTGTGTATGGAGATACAGCTGGTATGAGATTTTGGGGAGAATCCATCTTGTCTTGATTATAATAGTCTCTGCGGGAGAATAAACTACTAATTCTCATCACCAATCTGCAGTAGATCCTGGCTAACTTCCAAAGAGGAATCATACTGGAGTGAGATAGATCAGCTCATTGAATTAGCAAAACCAAGGAGATGATTGTGGACTTCAGAAGGAAGTCAGGGGAACACGACCCAGTCCTCTTCGAGGGCTCAGTAGTGGACAGGGTCAAGAACTTCAAATTCTTGGTGTCAACATCTCCAAGGATCTGTCCTGGAGCCTCCATGTTGATGTAATCACAAAGAAGGCTCACCAGTGACAATTAGTGAGGTGTCTGAGGAGATTTTGTATGTCATCGAAAGCTCTCGAAAACTTCTACTTGCTGGTTGCATCACTGCCTGTTATGGAGGCTTCATCTCTCAGGACAAGAATAAACTCCGGAGGGTTGTTAACTTGGCTTGCGACATCACAGGCACCAGACCACTCCATTGAGGACATCTACATGAGTCTGCGTCTTAAGAAAACAGCCTCTATCCTCAAAGACCCCACCACCCAGGCAACACCCTCTTCACTCTGCTACCATTGGGAAAAAGGCACAGGAGCCTAACGATGAGGACTCATTGGCAGAAGGATAGCTTCTTCCCCACTGCCATCAGATTCCTGAATGATCAATGAACCAAAGGCATTACTATTTTTAATTTTTTTAAATTTATAATAATATTTCAAGATGGTTATAATATGAATGTTTGCACTACGGTGCTGCCACAAAACATCGAATTTCACGATTTGTTCAGGGCAATAAATTCTAATTCTGAACTCTTTAAGAGACCCAACTACATGCGTTGAGGTGGGTCAAGTTGGATAGCAAAATATTATGTCCTTGGGCTTGTGTCAAATTTGAATCAGATGAGTTTGGGGTTTTGTTTCATGGGGAGAAGACCCTAATTCTGTTTAAATTCTGGGTAGTTGAACCAAAACCAAAACATTCTTCCAGGAACGCGCATTTATAGTGTATGTGCCATAACCTCTGGTCATCCTAAAGAGCTTTACAGCCAATAAATTATCTTTAAAGTACAGTCAGCATTAGATAAAGGAAATGGATTGCACCCAAGCTCCCATAACCAGCAAATTGATATGTGACTGAAAATGTCACTCGAGGGAATTTTATTTATTGACTAATTCACAAAATGGAATGAAAATTTTAGAATTTAAAGATTCCCTCATCCCTTGAAGACCCAACAATTAGTAATAGACAAGCAAAATAAAAACTGCCCAGCTGGCTGGGAAACAGTGTTGAGTGTCCTGGGGCCTCGCTGAAGCGCTCGGACGCCAGCTGCAGGATTCAACAGCTGAGGCACACACATCCAGAGTGGTGCAGAGACACTGCGGAATCAGGAGCTGGTTCACCACCAGCCGGCTGCACAGCAATTCCACCCAACCCCGGTTTTCTAACCTCCAATAAGCCCCCTTCTCCTGCACCAGCTTCAAACGCTTCTCGCTGGTTGTTGTCCGGAGCACTCAGCTGCATCGAATAATTTAGTTAGAGATGAGTCTCTTTCAGAGTCACCCGCCCCAAATTTATATTCTGCATCCAGACTGAGATGGAGGGGATGGGTCAGCATCACCCCTCCCTTCGGTGGTGGAGAGAACCCATGCAGTGCACAGAAGGTCACTTACCGGGCTGTGCGGGAGTCCCGCTCGCTGAGCTTCGCTGGGAGCAACGATTCCCTCCTCCCCCAACCCCTTCTTGCCGCCTCTGCGTACACTGCCGCTGTGTCAAAGCGCTGACGGTGGGAGGCAGAAAGACCCCGCCGCTCGGAGAGCAACGGTGGTGGTGATCGGGCGGAGGCGTGTGGAGCGAGGAGCAAAGGCAAAGAAGCGGGCGGGAGGCGTGGGGGGAAGAGAATAAAGACGAGATAGTGGATGCTAAGAATGCGACTATGCTGGGGTGAACTATGCAGTAACATAAAGCACAGAACAGGCCTTTTGGTCCAACATGTCCATGCTGACAACGTTAGCATTCCAGAGTTCAAAGTGCAGATGTATTGTCGGAGACTGGAGTACGTATATGACATCACGTACAAACCTGAGATTCTTTTTCCCGTGGGCGTGGCAGAATTTCTACTCATCCAAAACGTAAACTGTACTCCAGAATAAGATGGGTATACAAAAAGAGAAAAATATAAACAAACTGACTGTGCAGTATAGAAAATAAATCAGTGGTAAATAATGTGGAATGTAAAAATCCTGAAATAAGTCTCTGATGGGTTTCGGAGTCTGATGGTGGAGGGGTAGCAGCTATTCCTGGACCTGGTGGTAGAGTCTTGTGGCACCTATACCTCTTTCCTGATGCCAGCCACTAGAACAGAGCATGTCCTTGATGGTGTGAAATCTTGATGATTGCTGCTGTTCTCTGACAGCAGCATTCCGTGTTAGATTCTCTCATCGCTGGGGAGGGTTTTACCTATGATGTGCTGGGCTGTGTCCACCACTCTTTCCAGGGGTTTCTGCTTAAATATTGCAGCCCCATACTAGGCCATGGTGCAGCTGGTCAGCATGCTTTCCACAGCACATCTATAAAAGTTTGCCAAGGTTTTTGATGTCATACCAAACCTCCACAAACTCCTGAGGAAGTAGAGGTACTGACATGCTTTCTTCTTATTAGTGTGTTGGGTCCAGGAAATGTCCTCCAAGATAGTGACTGCTTAAAATTTAAGTTTGCACCCTCTACTTCTGATCGTTCACCTCTGGTTTTCCCTTCCTAAAACCTGCATCTTATTCCAAAGCCCTTCCGATCCACAATTCCATCTAAATGTCTTTTAAACATTGTAATTGTGTCTGCTTCTCATTTTCCCTGGCAGCTCATTCCAGATAGAGAACATCCTCTGTGTGGTAGAAACTGACAAACTTGATTTCCAGGTCAATTAGTGATCTTGAGTGGAGCCAAAATCTAACCGATGCTTGAACTAATACATGAACCAGAGAGCACATATTTAAGGTGAGAGGGGAAAGATTTAAAAGGGGTTGGAGGGGCAACTTTTTCACAAACAGGATATGGAATACGAGTTGCCAGAAGAAGTTGTAAAAAATACATTAAAATAAATTTAGGATAGGAAGGATTTAGAAGAATATAGGCCAAAACAGGCAAATGAACTAGCTCCAGTACAAAAACACAAAATCTGCATATGTTAGAATATTGAGTGGACAGAGAAGCAGGAGGGACAAAGCAGGATTTAGGATAAACATTGGATTTGATTTGAGCTACAGAAAAAATCTGAAAACCCTAATACCAGAAATCTGGACCATCCAAGAATTTGACTTCTTGAAAACTCCCGCCTGAAATCTGGACCATCTGAGAATTCGGACTTCTCGAAAACTTGGCTTTTGCATGCATGCTTAAATGCCCTAGGTGCACACCGGCAACATGCAACCATGCAGAATTCGCAAAAATGTAAGAAAATGTTTTTTTGTAATGTTATTTTATATGAAAAGATGTTTTGTTAATAAGCTATCAAAATGTACCTGTTTATTCTCCTTAAATTTGAATTTTAAAAGTACTGCTGTGAACCGAGAAAATCCAAAAATCTAGACCAACCCCAATCCCTAAGCAGTCTGGATTTTAGGACTTTTATTCTATACAGGAACTTAGTGATTAGGCCCCCATTGACGCGATCTTGCGGGATTGTTGTCTGAAGAGGGCATGCAAAATTATTGAGGACCATTCCACCCTGTACACAGCATCATTCAGCTGCTCCTGTTGGGAAGAAATACAGGAGGATCAGAGCCAGCACCACCAGGCTGAGGAACAGCTTCTTCCCACAGGCAGTGAGAATACTGAACAACCAAAGGAACTGCTCACACTAACCATTCGAGACTCTCATGTTCATGAAACAATATTTATTTATTTGTATAGGTGAAATATTTGTCCTGCATGTGTCTGTATGTGTTTTATGTCTGGTTGTATATCTGCATGGTTTGCATTGAGTACTGGAGAACACTATTTAATCGAGTTATACTTGTGGAATAAGATGATAATAAACTTGACTTGAGTAGGCAGTTTGCTTACATCCTGAGGTTTGCAATATATTCATCCAGTATTTTGCAACAAAGAAGTGCACATCTGCATCAGCTTTAAACATCATCATTTTCCCAGTTAGTTTAGCAAAAGAGACTACAAATGCTGGAACCTGGAGCACAAAAATACAAACTGGAGAAGGAACTCAGCGGGTCAGGCATAATCCTTGGAGACAAGCGAGGGATGGTCGACTATTCAGGCTGAAACCTTGCCTTTTGGCAGAGTATGATCTAGAGATTGAAAAGTGACTTCTACAGCTTGCATCTGTGGACCAAGAGTTCTCCTCCGCGGACTTGCTTAACGTTTCCAGAAATCTAACTGTTACTATGCTTTATGAATTAACGAATCAAGTAATTCATGTAATTAAGATTCTTGCGCAAAGCAATGATCTGCCAGTCCAGTCTGAAAACTTCAGCAAATATGTTTACTTACATGGAAATGTTAAATAAGTACATCATAAAACACAATTTCAAAACACATCAAAAAAATGTTCTTCCATTGAGCAATAGAAGCAAATATAGATTAGTTTGTGGCAACACGTCTTGCCAAAAAATAAGTACAGAAAGTGTTCAAAGAATCCAGTCAAAAGAATTGATTGTAACAAGCAGAAAACAACGTGCAGCAAATAAACTTCTTACATAAAATACAAATGTTGGATTTTGAAAAGACAAAATGGAGTGGAGATATGAAACTTTAAAGCTAATCTCTCCGATATTTGTGATTGAAAGTAATTGTCGCAATGTACACAATGTCACAATGTCCCAAGCTGCATGAGTATCAGCCATTTCAGAAAAGTTTAAGTAAATTTAAATTCATCTTATTATGAATTTGAAACTTTCCATCTCAGAAGGTTCCATCTGCTCAATCATTGCCTATATTCAGAATGGAAATAGTTAAGATTTCTGAGCATTCAGGAAATCAAGGAATGAGGCATGAGGTAGGAAAGTCCGGTTGAGGAACAAATGTTGCTATTTTATTTAATAGTAGAAGATAGTTTGAAAGGCCAGTGACTTTGAACTACTTCCATTTCTAATATTTTTAATGCAGCTAACAAATATTTTTGAAGGTGGGTTAACTAATCTTGCTCTAGGATTACCAGGTTACAGGAAAATAGGGAGGACTGAATCAAGTCTGCTCACTTCTCCCTGGCGTAATTTCCATGAATTGGCTATGCTCAATTCTGTTCCAACATTGGACAATGAAAAGAGTTGACTCTTTTGCTTCTTTTTCCCTCATACTGTAAGGGGAACCTTACTCTTTATCTGACTTCCAACAGGCAAAAGTTATAAGAGTATATCACGTATGCTACATTTTTAATGTATTATGTGACAAAAAAGGCATCTTGAACTCTGAAAGGATGATCAAATGAATGAAAACAGGGCAACCCTGGACCAAAACACCCATTTTATTCAATTAACTTTATCGCCACTAGCCAGTGAAGCAGTGCAATGCTCTTATGTTTCAGGCTGAGCTTAATGCAATGCCCTACAAGTATATTCTCATCTCATAGTAAGCTACATTCAGGTCATTAAAGGTGAAAGTTGCCAATGAGTTACAGATCACCTTGGACTCTGCATGTTAGCAGAACACAACTAATTCTGAAAATGTAATTTTTATTTTGCTCAGATGATTTGGATTGTTTGAATTCTCCTTGCAGCAATGTTATGCTTTCCTTTAGTCCTGGAAGGCACCCTCTCAAGAAGATGCTGAATTATAAAATGTGAAAAATATAAAAAATAAATTTATTTTACATTTGACTGATAACATGAATGATGTAATTATTCAACATTATAAGGTAGAAAAATACTTGTAATTCCGAAGCCTATTTTATAAAACCAAAAAGTATCATGAGTTACTTAGAGATGAAACATTCTCCTGGTGTTGCAATGATGTCGCTGTAGGGTTCCCTTTGGGTGAGTTCAACCACCAGCTGTTTCTTGAGCATCAGGAGAGTGTAGAACTTTGCTGCAGCCTGTTTGCGATTGTTGTTCCTGCACAGCTCCAGGATGCTGAAGAACCTTTCACCTGTTTTGCGATGGGCTCGCTATAAAAACAAGCAAAAAAGGGGATACGAGTAAAGTTCTGAAAGCCCAGGTAAAGGGGTGTACTCAAAGTGCAAGATGCATATAAAAGGGTATAAAATGATGATGCAAGGGTTTTGTGGAACAAGTGGACAAGAATGAAGGGTACTTTTCCAAGATGCTCCTGCCAAATTCCCATCTTTGTTCTCTGCAAAATTGAGTTCATCCAGAATTCAGATGCCTAAATTTCATAAACACTCATCCACCCAACCATTCAGGGACCAGCCAAGTTATAATGGCCAATGGTTGAATTCATTCCCTCCATGGTATCTTTGTAATACCTCTAGCTCTATAATCATCAGATTTCTGTGGCCCAGTTCTTACTTGATACTATAAAATCCATTATCCAGATTCAAGCAACTGCCAGCCCCAAGCAAGCAGCAAAAAAAAATGCAAATAAATAAAGAAAAAATGCAAAAGTTTAAATTTAGCACTCCCCTAGCAGCAGGTCTGCCAATCCATGCAACATGCAATCTCAAGCAACTGGCAAATTCACTTATCCGACATCTACCAATCCCCATAGGTTCCAGATTTGTGTATGTGTGTGCGCGCTACATTATTCCACTCCCACCTTCAGCTGTCAAGGCTCTAGAATTTGTATTCTTTCCCTGAACCTTCATGTCTCTCTTGCACCTTTGAAGATGCTCCTCTACTCTCGGAGTTTCTGTTCTAATACGAAGTTTAGTTTGGGTAACATTTCAATAAAATTCCTTGGGAAGTTTTACTATGTAAAATAGCTTATACAAATTCAATTGTTACCATATACTTAGCAATACACGGTCACTTGTTTCACTAGGGTGAGTTTGTGAATCTGACATCATGCCAGCTTCCTGTTCCTGGACCTAACTTCATTGATTTGACATCTCAGAATGTTCTTCATCAGGGCAATGACGACAGAAAGGCTGACAGATTTGGAGTTGTGGTAATAGGCTGGTATGCAGCAGTAAATTCTCGCTCTAATAACAGAATAGGGAATAACATATTGCTTTCAGAGAAATGGCAGTAGTACTCTCTTGATGTTCCAAGTTCACCATAATGCACCAATAGCTAACAATCACATCAGGATTAAGGTACGACTGGAAGGCGGCTCAGTTCAATTTAAAGCAATAGAGTACTCATAATAATTACTTCTGGATCATATGTTCTCTCAAGATGACAATGCTGCAATATAGGATGAGATGTAGCTAAAAGGAATTTCTGAGTTCTAAGAAAGGTGTGTCTAATTCTCATACAGTGCACATGTTGGGAATAAGAAAACAAGCATCATTCTATCAGCTTTAGAATGGATTGACGCGCAAAGTAGTTCACATCCTTGCCTACCTTCTAAAAGGGCATGTTGAGACATGATTATACCGCTCCATCCTCAACATCCATTGGAGCGCTTTCATCCCTAACGTCGAAGTACTCGAGATGGCAGAGGTTGACAGCATCGAGTCCACGCTGCTGAAGATCCAGCTGCGCTGGATGGGTCACGTCTCCAGAATGGAGGACCATCGCCTTCCCAAGATCGTGTTATATGGCGAGCTCTCCACTGGCCACCGTGACAGAGGTGCACCAAAGAAAAGGTACAAGGACTGCCTAAAGAAATCTCTTGGTGCCTGCCACATTGACCACCGCCAGTGGGCTGATAACGCCTCAAACCGTGCATCTTGGCGCCTCACAGTTTGGCGGGCAGCAACCTCCTTTGAAGAAGACCGCAGAGCCCACCTCACTGACAAAAGGCAAAGGAGGAAAAACCCAATCACCCAATTTTCCCCTGCAACCGCTGCAACCGTGTCTGCCTGTCCCGCATCGGACTTGTCAGCCACAAACGAGCCTGCAGCTGACGTGGACTTTTACCCCCTCCATAAATCTTCGTCCGCGAAGCCAAGCCAAAGAAGATACCTATAAATACAAGATTGCAAACATTTTTTTTTTAAACAGATACCTAATAATAGATAAAAGGCCTGGGATGCAGCAATGAAGTGGGTAGCAAACACAAATCAAGTCACTGTAAAGTTTGAATTTTTAAAGTCTTAAGATGGTTGGAGGAAGACATATTGAAGGGGTGAATAGATAGTCCTGAAGTTGTGGAAAAAAAGCTATTTCATTTACTTTATACTAAAAAAAAATGTTGAGTAGACTTTCATATTTTTGCTGCTTCAATGCAACAGACTACAACTTGGGATCTATTAAGTTGGTTGTAAATTAAAAAAAATAATTTTCCGAAATAAATCTGCTACGTAACAATTTAAGGGTGGATTATTATAAAGCAGCTTCTTGTCAAATTTAATTTTATTGAATAAAACAGAAAATGCTGGAACCAGTCAGTTGGTCAGGCAGCATCTGTAGAAAGAGGAACACTTGATGTGTCAGGTCCAGGATCCTTCATCAGCACTGGGAAAGAGAGAAAAGAGGTCATTTTTAGTATCAGAGAAAGTGGAAAAAAGATGGATAGAACAAAGGAAACATCCCTGATACAGTGAGACCAAATAGAAGTGCAGCTTCTGTCAGTCGCATCAGAATGGTACAGAGCACAAGTGGTTGAATTTGGAAGAGCAAAGGCAGAATCAGAATTTATTGTCAGGAACAGTCACAAAATTCAGCAGCTGGATAAATTAGTCTCCTTTCAAGCTCGGTGGCTTAAGACCTTCAGTGTCAGCTTCCCATAATCATGAACAGGGTTGAGGAAGTGCAATGGAGAGCAGGTCTGCTGGGCACAGGGGCAGCAGAAGCCGCTCATCAGAAGAGGTGGCATGATCCTCAATCACATGCTACCTCTGAAGAAACTTTTTATTTTTCTCCTTTTTATTTTAAACAAGATGGCCCAGAGCATGGCAGCACTTTAGAATGGCATGCAAAATAAAGCTTTTCAGTACATATGATAATAATAATAAATCAGTCTAAACCAATTAAGTGACAGCTAAAATCAGATTATGTATTTTTATGGAACCTGTTGTTAATGCTAATGCTGGGAGTTATCCTCATCAGACCAGTCCATACAATTCAAAATGGAAAAATAAAATAAAGGAAACAAGAAAAAACTCCAGTGTTGTGAACTTGGTCTGCAACATCACAGCCACCAGTTTTCACTCCATTGAGGGCATCTACAAGAGGTGGTGTCTTAAGAAAGCAACCTCTATCCTCAAGGACCCCCACCACCCAGGCCGTGTCCTCTTCACTCTGCTACCTTTGGGGAAAAAAGGTACTGGAGCCTGAGCACTCAGCGGCACAGGGGCAGCTTCTTCCCCTCTGCCATCAGATTCCTGAATGATCAATGAACCACAGTCACTGGCTTACTTAGACTTTCGTGCTCTATTTTTATTTATTGATCTAAGGTAGCTTATATGAATGTTTGCACTGTGATCCTATCACAAAACAAATGAATTTTGTGTTTTGTTTATGACAATAAATTCTGATTCTGGATCAGACCCTGCTTCTGTGTTACAATGTCCACAGGCAAGAGCTTTCACCAAGGAACACGTAAGTAAAATAAAATAAACAATGAACCATATTGATGACAGGCAGAAACTGTTGGTTCAGATAATAACAGAAAGAAAGCATGGATTACTGAAAGTTGGAGAATTCCATATTGAGTTATAAAGGCTGTAATGTGTCCTGTAATGTGTCCTATTTGGTTCCTGATCAAACTTTTAAGACTGCAAGATGATTTCATGTGTTTTATGATTTAAAAAAAGACCTAAAAGCACGAGATCTAATTACGTCACAACTCAAGTACAGACTGTAGAGCTCGTCGAAAGAATCAAAGACTTGTTGATCCAAACCAATGCTTTTATTAGCAAAAGACAGGAGCTCTTCACAGGTGGCCGACCAGTCCGGAATGATCTGACCTGGCTAAGGACACAACCCTTTAAGGCCCAGACAATAGGCATGGCTTAGCTCGCAGCCAATTGCTGTAAGCACAGTCTAGATACAGTAACTATATACACTATATACATTGGTGATAGATCTGTACTATCACATTCACCCCTTCTTGGAGAACTGACCCTGGAAAAAAAAAACAAAAAAAACGAGGGAGAGAATGAAAGGAAGGGGAAGGTTAAGGACTGTAGCGGTCAGGGGGTCTGACCATCCGGTATGACCGCCGTGGTGCCGGGATTGGGGTCGCTGGAGTGGTGTCGCCAGCGGGCTCATCAGGTGCGACTGCTCCTTCGCTCAATTCCCCAGTCGTGTTGTCGGCAGGGTGGCCCGGGTCGTTGGGGTGCTGTTAGTCCTGTTGCGGCATGGGGCCTGGGGAATAAAGAGTTGGGGAAGGTTGGGTTGGGGGGTCGACCGCGTCCTGAGCTAGGTCCCGCACCGAAACAGTGTCCTCCCGCCCATCTGGGAACTCAACGTAGGCGTAATGTGGGTTCGCGTGGAGTAGAGTCACTCGGTCGACCAAGGGGTCCTTCTTTGAGTGCCGGACGTGGCGTCGCAAAAGGACGGGGCCAGGGACGGTGAGCCATGCCAGTACAGTGGTTCCTGATTCAGATTTCCTAGGGAAAAGGAACATCCTTTCGTGGGGGGTGGCATTTGTTGCAGTACATAGGAGGGAGTGGATGGAGTGTAAGGCACTAGTGAGAACCTCCTGCCAGTGAGAGGTGGGGAGACCTTTAGACCGCTCTCCATATGGTGGCATTCTCCCTCTCGACCTGGCCGTTACCGCGTGGGTTATAGCTCATGGTCCTGCTTGAAGCGATACCACACTCCAGAAGGTACTGTTGCAGCTCTGCGCTCATGAATGAGGACCCCCTATCACTGTGGATGGAATTGGGGTACCCGAAGATGGCGAAAATACTGTGAAGGGCCTGTATCACTGAGGTGGCAGTGGTGTCTGGGCAGGGCACAGCGAACGGGAAGTGGGAGTACTCGTCGATGGCCATAAGGATGTAGTTATTACGGTTGGTCAACGGTAGGGGCCCCTTAAAGTCTACGCTAAGACGCTCGAAGGGGCGGGTGGCTTTGATAACATGGGAGTTATCCGGACGGAAGAAGTGGGGCTTACATTCAGCGCACACCGAACAGGCTTGGGTCATGGAGCGGATCTCCTCGACTGTGTAGGGTAGGTTGCGCGCCTTCACAAAGTGGGCAAACCTAGTGACCCCTGGATGACAGAGTGCCTCATGGAGTTTCTATAGTCTGTCCATCTGTATGCTGGCGCATGTCCCCCTGGAGAGCGCGTCAGGCGGGTCGTTAAGCTTACCAGGCCAGTACAGGATGTCATAGTTAAAGGTGGAGAGTTCGATTCTCCATCTGGCGATTTTGTCGTTTTTTTATCTTACCTCGCTGGGTGTTGCTGAACATGAAGGAGACCGCGTGTTGATCAGTCAACAGTGTAAAGCGCCTCCCAGCGAGGTAATGTCTCCAACGATGCACCGCTTCAACTATGGCCTGGGCCTCCTTCTCGATCGAGGAGTGTCTACTCTCTGGACCCTGGAGGGTTCTGGAGAAGAAGGCTACAGGCCGACCGGCCTGGTTCAAGGTGGCAGCCAGGGCGAAGTCGGATGCATCGCTCTCGACTTGAAATGGGACAGACTCATCGAGCGCGTGCAGCGTCGCAGCAGCGATGTCAGATTTGATTCGATCGAAAGCCGCTCTGGCTTCGGTCGAGAGGAGAAAGGAGGTGGTCTTGATAAGAGGACGAGCCTTGTCGGCGTTGTGTGGAACCCATTGGGCGTAATACGAGAAAAGGCCCAGGCAACGTTTGAGCATTTTCTAGGTATGGGGGGGGGGGGGGGTAAATCCATTAGGGGACGCATGCAGTCAGGATCTGGCATGACTATCCCGTTCTCCACCACGCAACCTAGAATAGCGAGTCGTGTGGTCCGGAAGACACACTTGTCCAAATTGTAAGTCAGGTTCAGCCGACGGGCAGTTTTAAGAAATTTGTGTAGGTTGGCGTCGTGGTCCTGCGTGTCATGGCCGCAGATGGTGATATTGTCCAGATATGGGAAGGTAGCGGTTAGCCTGTTCTGGTCCACCATCCGGTCCATTTCCCGCTGGAAGACCGCGACACCATTCGTGACCCCGAATGGCACCCTGAGAAATTGATATAGCCGCCCATTCGCTTCAAAGGCCGTAAATGGTCGGTCCTCACAGCGGATCGGGAGCTGGTGGTAGGCCGAACGTAGGTCAATGGTGGAGAATATGTGGTATTGGGCGATCTGGTTCACCACATCCGTGATGCGTGGAAGGGAGTACGCATCCAGGAGCGTGAAGCGGTTAATGGTCTGGCTATAGTCGACCACCATCCGTAGTTTTTCCCCGTTCTTGACAACCACCATCTGGGCTCTCCAGGGGCTTGAACTGGGTTCGATGATGCCCTCATCCTGCAATCTACACACCTCACTCCTAATGAATTGCCTGTTTTCGTAACTATATTGCCGACTTTTGGTGGCCACAGGCTTCCAGCCAGGGGTGAGGTTTGCGAAGAGTGCTGGCAGGGCAATCCGGAGTGTGGAAAGGCCGCAGGATTGGCCCCGGGGGCGGGTTGCTCAGGCGCTTCGGGGGTGGGGCGATGGCAGACCGAGAGGGGGGCGTGGGGACCCCAAAGTGTAGGGACACCGGTCGGAACTGACACTGAAAGTCTAATCCCAGCAACACTGGGGCGCACAATTGGGGAAGGACGAATAATTTGAAGTGGGTGACCGTTACGCCCTGTACTTCCAGCGTGGCAATGCAATACCCCTTTCTCCCGGTCGAGTGTGACCACGTCGCTAATGAGATCCTCTGGGTAGTGGGGATAATGTCAAGTCCCCAACAGAGGGCCAAATCTGGCTGGATAAAGCTGTCAGTTGACCCAGAGTCAAATAAGCAATTGGTGTAGTGTCCATGCACTTTAATCAATTCCATTGCTCTGGTGAGGGGATGAGAGCATTGCTGGTTTAGTGTTATTGAAGCAGTTGTCAGGGGATGACGTCACGCAACGGGATGACGTCACGCAACGGGATGACGTCACGCAACGGGATGACGTCACGCAACGGGATGACGTCACGCAACGGGATGACGTAGTCAACGCTGGAGGAGCAGGTTGGAGGAACTCCCGGAAGTGCTGTTGTGGCGGCGTCGGCCGATGAAAGGTAAGTAGTGGGGTTTGTAGTTGCTCACGGTTGGCGGTGGGTAGGTCGTTGGTCATGGCGGTCGGGCCCCGGCGGTCATCAGCGATGGACGTTAGGGTTAGTACCTGGTTGGCCCCGGGGGTGTCTGTGGCGGCGACAGCAGCAGCGGTTGCCACAGTCGGGACCGAGGCCGGGTCGAGTGTTCCGCACAGGGGCGAGAGGCGGGCCAACACCATGGTTGCGAGGGTGGGCTGCCCCTTCCGGGTTCGGCGTCTCCGTGATGTCAGGCGTTGCCGTGCAGGGGAGCCCTCACTCTTATTGGACGAGAGCTCTGTGGAAGAAGTGTTTGAATGGGAGAGTGGCGGTTGAGCTTCACATGAGGCACTGTGTTTGCTGGTGGCCATTTTAGACCTACAGACTGCAGCAAAGTGGCCCTTTTTAAGGCACTTCTGGCACCTGGCTTTTCTTGCTGGGCACTGGGACCTGCTGAGCTTGTCCCTCCCGCAGAAATAACATTTTGGGTTCGCACGGGGCAGTGTAGCAGCAGCCGACAGGCCGTCAGTATCTCAGGGGGGTGGTAGGGTAGGAGGGCACTCTACTCACATCAGAACGAGGGGTCCAGTCCCTAGAGAACTCATTGGACTTTAAGGCTGCATCCTCCATTGTGATTGCAATCCGGGCCACGTCCTCTAGTTTTTCTACCCTTTGCTCGAGCAAGCGCAGCCTCACTTTGTTCGATCGGAGCCCGGCCACATAGACATCCCGGACAAGATCGTTTGTGATCTCGGCAGCAGTTTTGTCCACACAGTTACAGTCCTTGCCCAACACCTTTAATACTTGTAAATATGCCCTGCTGGACTCGCCGGGCTGTTGCTTCCTCGACTCAAGCACGAGCCGGGCATGAACTCTGTTCACCAGTTGATTATACAGTTCTTTCAGTACCTTTATGGCTGCGGTGTAAGTGGTCTCATCCTGGATGTTCTCGTAGACTCTCAAGGACACCATAGACAGCAATACTGTTAGACGCTGGTTATCCTCCTCCACCTCAATGAATCTCAGAAAGTTTTCAAAGTTCAGCAGTCAGAACTTAAAGGCTTTGAAGGCTGTAGCTGACTGTGGGTCGATATCAAGTTTTTCTGGCCGAGTTAAACGCTCCATCCCTTTCAAAAAAAATTATTTTTGCTAATAAAATTGTAGAGCTCATCGAAAGAATCAAAGACTTGTTGATCCAAACCAAGGCTTTTATTAGCAAAAGACAGGAGCTCTTCACAGGTGGCCGACCAGTCCGGAATGATCCGACCTGGCTAGGGACACAACCCTTTAAGGCCCAGACAATAGTCGTGGCTTAGCTCTCAGCCAATCGCTGTAAGCACAGTCTAGATACAGTAACTATATACACTATATACATTGGTGATAGATCTGTACTATCACACAGACTAAGCAAACTTTGACAGCTTCCATGGAGATAATTATTCCTAGTTTAATATTGGGTACTGGCTTTACTAGCAAGCATTCATTAGACTTTCCAGAGAAACTGATCAGAACATTTTACCAGACCACTTCAGAGGGAAGTTAAGTCAGCTACTTTGTTAAAAGATTTGAATCACATGTAGACCAGAACAACTAAGGGCAGTGGTTCGCCAAAATGACATTAGTTCAGGTTTTAATAATCTGCTGGATTTTAGAAAAAAAATTACAAATCCTCAGAGTGTAATGGTGGGTTTTAATGCTGTACACAAAAATGCTGAAGAAACTCAAAAAGCATCTATGGAAAGTGAAGGTTAACCAACGTTTTGGGCCTAAGCCCTTCTATAAGCAAAAAGCATGTCAGTGCCTAGATAAAAAGGTGGAGGGAGGAGAGGAGCAGGGGAAGTTAGTGCAGGCTAATAGGTGAGAGGTCATGTGGATATAGGTGAGAGGATGGAGGAAAAAACACTGAGAAGTGATGGAGAGTGGGTAGCTTTCTGAATGGAGAGGGAGGAGGAGCTGGAAGAAAGGAGGCAGACAGGGAAAAGAGAGAGTTTTGAGGGAGTAGTTGAATAGAAACTGGAAAAGTCAATGTTAATGCCACCTGGTTGGAGAGTGCCCAGATGAAAGATTAGGTGTTGTATAATCTAATTTTCCAATGAATCATTGCACAATATTGCCAGTCCACTAATGTCACCATTGCAGTACTACATTATCACAAACAATAGATGCCTTTTATTTGCTGATCTGTTCATTTATTTGTCTCTCATACTATAAATGTCACAGCAAGCCATTCAAGAAAGGTTCGGGATCTTTGGGAAGGAGGCAAAGACTTGCTATATGCAAATTGCTTATTTCCTGTAACTCTTACTTTATGTCATACTTAACCTGGATATTTATGCTAACTAATATATTTGCAGGTTAGGGTTTAAAAAGTCTGTGGGTAAACTTTGTGCCATGCTCATGTGTCTGGAGAGGTCATCAAGCTTTATCTCTCATGAAGAAATTATTTGATTTTTAATCTTAGTGCCATCTTTGGGACTAACATTTGACAATATTGTCAGTTTCCCATGAGTTGGCAGCTACTAATTGGGATCAAGAAGGTTCTAATTAATAACACAGGCCTCTCCATCAACATCTGTTCTGGGACCTTCCCCCCCCCCCCCCCCACACCCCCCCCCCCCCAAGGTTTTTATAAATAACCTGCATGAGGAATTAAAAGAGTGGGTTATTAAGTTTGTAGATGACACAAAAGTGGGTGGTATTGTGGATAGTATGGAGAAGTGGCAGAGGTTAGTGTTGATAGGATGCAGAGCTGAGCTGGTGGTTCATTTCAGAAAGTTAAATTTAAAGGCAGAATATAATGTTAAGGGGAGGACTCTGAGCAGTGCAGACAAACTAAGTTTCTTGGGATCCATGTCCATGGGACTCAAAAAGCTGATGTTAATAAGAAGTTCAAGAGCCATGAGGTAATTATAGTTATACAAAACCTTGGTTAGGATCCACTTGGAATATTGTCTTCAATTCTGGTCATCTCATTAGAGGAAAGATGTAGATACAGATAGGGTGTAGAGGACATTTACAAGGATTTTGTCTGGATTAGAGAGCATGCCTTGTGAGGAGAGGTTGAGTGAACTCGGTCTTTGGAGCGACAGAGAATGAGTGACCTGATAGAGGTGTACATGATGATGAGAGTCGATAAGCATGTGGATGTCCAGAGGCTTTCTCCCATGGCCGAAGTGGCCAACACCAATGCAGAATTTTAGGGTGCTTGGGAGTAAGTACAAGGGGGATACAAGAGGTAGGTTCTTTACACAGAGAGTGGTGGGTGCACAGAATGGTGGAGGCAGGTGCAATAAGATCTTATTGCACTATTAAATAGGTACATGGAACAGAGAAAAGTGGAAGGTATATAGTAGGTAGTTGATAGAGCAGGATATTATGTCAGTACAACACTCTGGGCCAAATGCCTATACTGTTTTGTAACTACAGCTGCTAAGAACAAGTATGAGAGCAACCAAAGTAAATTAGTAGAGTAATGGAAAATGGTAATGGTCACCTCAAGATGTGAATTTGTTGCCTGCAAAAGTATGCAGATTCAGCAACCTCATTTTTGTGTAGCATGTTGCTAAACTTTGCAAAATAGAACACGGCAGCCAGTGCTGGAGCATGAATAACACGCTGACCCAGGGAGATGCTCATAAGACTGTAAACAAAGTAGATTATAAACCATTAATAAGTGTCAAGCCTCAGTCTCAATAAGTTGACATGCTGTTTGAGGTTGGAGGCATTCAGGTCAGAGGACCTGGATCTTTCAAGAAACTTTAGCGAGGTCATCAGAGAAGCCTGTACTGCATCAGGATTGAGTCCCATGAGAACATAATGGACACTCAGACAATGGCAGTGCATTCACACTATTACATAGTACAAAATAACACTGGGCAGTGTAACATGCAACAGCATCTTACTCGCCGAGGAGCTAAATACATTCTACACTTGCTTTGAACAGGGAGCCAGCAACAACCACCTCAACTATTTCATGTACTTTGACTGATAAGATAGGTCTTAGTTCAATGTTACCTATCCAGAGTTAATTGGAATTATTGATTCATAATGATAGCATGAATAAATTTATCCCTGTAATGTATAATTTACTTCAAAAGAAAGCCCCTAAAATAGGGGTACATAAGTTGAGATTAAGATGGGAAGTGGATTTGAATAGAAAAATAGATGAGAAAGATTGGATGCAATTATGTAGAGATAATATGACAGAAGTTATTAATGTTAGGTATAGGTTGGTTCAATACAAGTTTTTGCACTTAATTTTTCAAAAATTAAAAAAATTGAATGCTACCTTATTAGATTTATGTTTTCAATGTGGTCAAGAAGTTGGATCATTTCTGCAATCTGCTTGGGAGTGTCCTACAGTTAAACATTTTTGGTTGGAAATTGGAAATTTTTTGGTACGAATAACAGGGGTTAAGTTTCCACAGGATCCGATGTTATTTTTGTTGAATAATATTAGGACTATAAGACCTAAATTGAAATTAACTATTCATCAAATTGAATTTGTACAAGTTGCTTTAGCAGCTTCTAAGAAGTGTATAGCTATTACTTGGAAATCAGACATAGATTTAGTACTGCGGAGCTTTGCAGCTGTATTCCACTTAAGATTACATAATCTACAGATAAATTTTAGGTAATTTGGAAAATATAACACCCATATTTGCAAAATGTGGGTATGAATGTTTAATAGACTTTCTGAAGACCTCATTTCTTGGAAACCTCCAGCATCATTATATTATTAAAAACTATGTTATATCATTTACTCTCTTGACATTCTCCAGTTTTTTTTTCTCTCTTTTCTTTCTCTTTTTACTTTTTGGGGGTTTGGGGAGGGAGGGAAGGATTTTGTACATCATATGTATAATTTTTGAAAGTTTTTTTTGAAAGAAATGTATTGACTGCTATGGTTTAAAAATTGTTAAAATATTTTTAAAAACTGTTTCATGCAATTCTGCACCCACGTCAATACTGAAGTAAGGTCAGCTTTTTAGAGTGAATCCACAGAACTTGCCTAGTCCAGATGGAGTCCCTGGATGTGTTCTGAGAGCCAGAGAATCAAGGAAGATTACAGCACAGAAACAGGCTCTTTGGCCCTTCTAGTCTGTGCCAAACTATTTTTCTGCCTAGTCTCACTGACCTACGCCAAGTCCATAGCTCTCCATACCCACCCATCCATGTACCTGTCCAAATTATTCTTCAATGTTAACATTTAACCCACATTCACCACTTCAGCCTGTGCAGATCAACTGGTGGGAGTTTCTCTCCCTGCAATAGGTCATAGTTCTCAGAAAGGCCACAATCATATCCATATCAAACAGCAGCACAATAGCAGACTTGGATGACTACTGACCAGTGCCTCTAATTTATGAGGGTTCAAACCTGGAGCCAAACAGAGGGCAGGTGTTTGGGGAAGTGGTTACCCAATGTACATTTCATCTTACTGTTGTAGAAGAGGCCACAATGAGTACACTGTATGCAGAAAATTAGGTTGGACGATATGAATGTAAAGGTATGCCTCATTTGGGTGGGCTGTTTGTGGCCCTGGATGGAGGGCTGTTTTAAGAGCAGATCGGATCTTGGAGAGACTGATGCCTGCAAAACGTGGACGGGGTGGAGAGGGGAAGAATTGGCTGGTGGTGGCATTGCACTGAAGATGGCAGAAGCATTTGAGGATAAAATGTTGAATGTGGAGGCAAGTGGGGTGGAAAGTGGAGACCAAAGTGACTTTTTTTAAGACTATCCAGATATGAAAATAAAGTCATAAGATGTAGGAGCAGAAGTAGGCCATTTGGCCCATGGAATCCACTCCACCATTCCACCATGAGCTGATCCATTCTCCCACAGCCCCACTTCCTTCCCTTTTCCCCATAACCTTTGATACGAGGTCTAATCAGATAACTATTTAATCTGTGCCTTAAATACACCCAACAACCTGGTTTCCACTGCCACCTGTGGCAGCAGATTCCAGAGGCTCACTATTCTCTGGGAAAAGAAATTTTTGTTTTAATTGGGCACTCTTCAATCCTAAGGTTGTGCCCTCTTTCCTAAGCTCCCCTACCATGGGAAAAAACTTTGCCACATCTACTCTGTCCAGGCCTTTCAACATTTGAAATGCTTCCTTGAGGTCCTCCCCTCATTCTTCTGGTCCATGAAGTACAGTCCAAGAAAGTTACAGCACAGCTTATTATGCAAGTTATCCATATACTAAATATGGTTAGAAAATAAATGTTGTGAAACACGAAAGTCTACAGATGCTGAGATTGGAGTAAAAACATACAAAAATGCTGGAGGAAACTCAGCCGGACTCGCAGCCTCCATAGGAGATAAAGATACATCACTTCTTGAAAGGCTCAGGCTCCAAACATTGGTAATATATCTTTACCTCCTATGGACGCTGTGAGATTGGCTGAGGTCCTCCAACATTTCTGTATTTTTATTAAGAAAGAAAATGACAATGAGAAAAGTAAGGTATAACTTAATACTATGTAAATACCAATGTTGGAATTTAAATTTGAGAACATGGTCCAATGAACCCTTTTGCATATTGGATAGATCAAGAGCAATAACAATATTAGACACTTTTTACACGGCCACTGAAGAGCTGAAGATTTCAAGAAATTTTCTGCTCCAGTGGCAGTGTAAAAATATCAAGACAGAATTTATTATGTAAATTCCATCCCAATTTTTTTCAATTGGGACCCCTACACATTTTTACAGAGCGGCTGGCAGTAATAGCAGACACTTTGTAAGATATAGGCCAAATGCATACAATGTTCCCCCTCCAACAAACTCCGTTACACAGGAGGCTGTGTGAAAGTGTCCTAAAAGGTACCGTGTAAACAACACATCAGGACACACTAGAGGTAAATCTGCTAATTTTTTTCCAAAATAATTCCAATTTCTGTGTAAAATTGCTAATTGATAGCATCAATATTATCTGCTCAAATATCACATACAACTACAATGTAATTATATTTCCTGCTGGTGGCAATATCCTGCTATTGCTGAATATATGTTCAGTGGACACCACCTTGGGACATTATTCTTTCCCACCAAGCTCAGTTGCAGAAAATGGAAGCAGCACAGTACATTCTGAGTGCAGGAACAGACACTTTGTCATGAGAGCAAAATGAGCAACTGGGTTCAACTGAAAGTGAAGCTCTTATTTTCAAAAACTCCATTCTCAAAGAGTAGAACAAGTTATAAATACAAATAAATCACAATCATCTATCCTGTCCCCCACAGAATTTCCAGCTAACTTCTAACTGATAGCCAGAAGATTGGAAATGTACATATTCTTTGAACAAATATTTTTATGCTTCTATAAACTGAAATTTTGCACAGATGTGGTATACTATATATCACATCAATAATATAAAACACATTCCTGTGTTTTTTTTCCCTGATGTAAAAGTAGCAATTTAAACTTATCAGAATGATGTAAAGTAGCAATTTAAACTTATCAGAATTATTTTACTTTGTTTTTCCAAATTTTATTTTCAGTCCCTTACTGAGTTTTATTTCTTAATAGCTATTTTAACAAGTGTCGATATACTTTTGATTTTTGTTTTTCCAAGGGGTGGCTCAAAGGTTCTTGATTCCATCTGCCATGCCAGGCTTCACAGAAAGAGGCAATTGTGTCTCTGCCGAAAATAAGTGTCAGATTCTCCAGTGTATCCTTACAAACGTAGTCCCTATTTCCCCAATTCATTCTTGTTCACCTTTAGTAGTTCATATCCTTCCTACAATGTCCCGCATCGGACTGGTCAGCCACAAACGAGCCTGCAGCTGACGTGGACTTTTACCCCCTCCATAAATCTTCGTCCGCGAAGCCAAGCCAAAGATACAATGTTATGACCAGAACTGAACACAAATACTTTAGTTAAACAATGTCTGCAGATGTTGTGATCGTAGTTCAATACACAAAGTGGTGGAGAAATTCAGCAAGTCATGCTCTTTCCTTACGTAGCAGACACATGTAATCAACGTTTCAGGCTTGACCCCTTTGTCAAGCTGCTGAATTTCTCCAGCAATTTTGTGCAGTTACTATTTTTATCTGCTGTTCATTCCTCCAGCATTTTTGTGCATTTACTACAATCACAACATCTGCAGACTTTCATGTTGTTTTCAATGCAGAAGTAACCCGGATCCCTCTGCTCATGACATTTTAAAACAGAATCCATTATTTTATCTTGCCTCTCTCATTCTTTTTATTTAATATTTTAATTAATCAACATATACAAGATCATAATAAGTAACAATACAATGTTAACAAATTTATGCTGAAAATATATAGAAAAAAACACCAAACTAACTAAAAACTTTTAAAAACCCACCTCCAGACCTCCCCCCCCACCCCCAAACCTAATCTAATCCCATAACTAAAATACATGATTTCATAACTACCTCATAATTAATTTGGATTGCATCAGATGGCACTCAAGGTACCCAACTAACATAAAATTTATTAATTCAGGGAAAACTTTATTGGAAAGAAGAAACCAAAAAAATTAAGTAAACTATAATTTTAACCCCATAATTATAATGAACGGGCTCCAAATTAGCAGGAATAAAAAAATATTTACCCCTCAAATGACCCCACACAGTGTCGGGATGCACAAATCTTTGCGCTGGGCCCGAAATTATTCCACGAGGGGCTCTCCGGGTTGTTGTTTATAAGTGGTCAGGAGATATCTGGCATAGACCACGTTCATCTTAGGTCTGTACTGGTTTTGAGCTTGTTCATGACCTGCTCATAAGTCGCGCAGCCACTGATGGTGGCGTAGGCGTGGTAGCCGACCCATGATCGAAACAGACATAGTTTGTTTCCGTCATCAGAACCCTCAAGTTGAGCAGAGGTGAGCAGAAAGGCGTTAAAGCAATGTAGCCAGATCTCGAATCGGTCTGGGGCTTCAGGCAAATGTGGATCATTATCTAGTGTGTCCAGCCTCAGCAACTTGTCCATTGCGAAGAAAAACTTTTATGGTAATAAAATTGATATCCTATCAATAATGCCAAAAGACTGGAGCTACTTTATAACAGGCTTTTATTACCATAAGACGGACACATACTCCTGTTGCACAGAGATACAGTATTAATGGCAAAACAGCATTACAGTGCTGCTGTGACCTCCTCGTGAGTGGTGCAAATGCTTCCCCCCCTCACCAACTCATACATTCCTTTCTATCAATCCTGAAACACTGAGTTTCCAGTCCTGTCTTTCTCTCAACCATGTTTCAGTAATGGCTAATATATCATAGTTCCATGTTCTAATCGAGGCCGCAAGTTCATCTGCCTTACCTCTAACACTTCTTGCATTGAAAGGAATACATTTCAGCCCATCAACCCCACCATGTTCATTAATCTAGCGCTGCCTGTTCTTCCCTCAGACCTTTCCCTCAACCCTCCTCTACTGCAGGACCCACCTCCCTATTTCAAGGCTTCCTGAGTAGCACTAGCCAACCTCTCCAAGAAAATTGCAGCCTGTTCAGTTGTGGTACAACCTATTCTTGTACATGTCCAACTGAATTGGAAAAAGGCCCAATGATCTATGCACCTAAATCTGTCCCTTCTGCAGCAGCTCCTTAGCCACACATTCAACGGTACTATCTTCCTATTTCTTGATTCGCTGGCATGTGGCACATGGAGTAATCACAAGATTACAATCTAGATGACTTGTTTTTTAAGTTTATGTCTAAATTCTTAAATTCTCTTTGCAGGTTCTCACCGCTCTTCCTGTTAGTATCAATATGGCCCACAACCTCTGATTGATCATCCTTCCCCCCCATGCCTCCCCCCCCTCCTAAGCCCCCCCACCCCGGCCACACATTAAGTATGTTCTAATTCTATTGGAAAGGAGACTGCTGCAAATCCATACCAACAAGATGTAATCTGACCCGAAGAGTAGTGTTGCCAGCGAGGAAACAGGTTTGGTAGGTCTCAAAGGCAAGGACTCTAAGCACAGTTTTGGCAGGGAAGGATTTTATTTACAGAAGGCAAGTGTGGAAATGGTAATTGATGCAGCAATGGTAATTGCACATGCAAAGTTTACAGTAGCCATGGGAAATAAATAGCAAACAATTAATAACGTACGTACACACACACACACACACACACACACACACACACACACACACACACACACACACAATCACTATGATGCCCCACCCCCCCTTGACTCAGTCCAGGCACGGCTCTATGCTACAAGGGGACACTAATTAAATGCTCCAAACCCTTTTAACAGTGCACATCTTAGCAAGTTTCTCCAGCACCCTTCACATTTCTAGGCCTGGAGTGAAGCAGGGTAGTCCCAAGTTGGCAAAGAGAGAGAACAAAGAACACATGTCACCTTTATAGTGCTGGTGGTTCCAGCCCAGATCGATAGCAGGAACCAATGGCTCGGTGCCAGGAGGGTTAATCCAATTACAACCGCCAATGGCTCAAGGCCAAGTACAGGCAGAAGCTGGTGTGTCCTCTGACTAGATAGTAAAAAGTGCTGTCACATGACACCCTCAACCCTTCTCAATACAAGTAGCTCCAAAAAAGTCACTGTCCTGACTTTACATGCAACACTACAGGCATTTACAACTTGCTGCTTAAACATAAATTAGCCTTGTGATTTATTTTACATTGGGGTCTTTGTTCCCCTCCTTACATGAGATTATTTCACATTTTGCACAAATAGGATATTTCTCACACCCTTTCCTTCATCTCTCACCATAGTTAATGTCACAAAGCACTTGTCACAAACAGAATTACAGGTATACCTTGTTTTACGAATACTTGAATTACAAAAATTTGCTTTAACAAAGAAAGCTGTATTCGCTTTTACAAAAGTTTTTTGCTTTTACAAAAAAGCGGCTGGTGGAATTTTAATCTTTAAAAAGATTTGGACATACAGCATGGTAACAGGCCATTTCAGCTGGCGGGGCAGTCATAGGATGGCCAGCAGGACGTTCACAGGGCAGCCTGTGGGGCGGTCAGCACACAGCCGGAAGGGTGGTCATAGGGCAGCTGGTGGGGCTATCAAAACTCACTATCTTCCTGATTCTAGTAAATGAAATTACACTGCATATACATTATTTATATTTTATATAGGCTATGTATTTATTGCATTATTCCTGCTTTTACTATATGTTAGTGTTATTTTAGGTTTTGTGTGTTATTTGGAATGATTTGGTTATTTTTTGGGTCTGAGAATGCTCAAAAAATGTTCCCATGGAAATCAATGGTAATCGCTTCTTCGCTTTACGCCATTTCAGCTTAAGGTTTCATAGGATGCTCTGGTTTCATAAAGCAGGGTATACCTGTACGTCATTATATGCAGTTTGTAATAGCTGACTTTACCTGTAAAAACAGAAAGTTAAAAATGTATACCTGTAGGCTGTGCCAAAGGTGCTGTGTTCTTTGGTTGCTATATGTCTCTTCTAAATTCCATTCTCTTGCTCCATCTTGCTTTCTGTGCAATAAATCAAAGAAATAGTTAACATTTTAACTCCTAAATCGCAATTCAGTAAGACAAAAACAAGTAATTTGCTAGCTAATATTAGTGGGCGTTATCTGTCAATTTTAAATTTTAAAAGAGAATCGACAAAGTTGTCTTCACCAACATCAAGAGCTGATCTCATAAATTAGCCTCACTAAGTTATACTTTTCAAACCATCAAGATATCAAGCATATTTTGTTACACGGGGAGGGGGGGGGAACAAATGCACCAGAAGAGCAGTATATTGGTATAGTTAGGAGGGGAAGTAAAACACAAAAAATTTGTAGACCCTGTGGTTGTAGTTAAAACGCAATGCTGAAGAAATTCAGCAGGTCAAAGTGTTGTTTATGTCGCAAAGTAAAAATATATAACCGACGTTTTGGACTTGAGCCCTTAAAGGTAAAAATACATAACCGATATATCGGGCTTGAGCCCTCAAAGTTAAAGATACATAACCGGCGTTTCAGGCTTGAACCCTATAAAGCAGGGTATACCTGTACGTCATTATATACACTATAGCCAGGAGGGAGTAGTCGTTGAAAACAGCTACAGGGAAAGCTGCCATCTCGGAGAGCAGCAGCAATCATCAAGAACTCACACACCCAGCATACACTCTGTTCTCGCTGCTGCCATCAAGAGGTATAGGTGCCACAAGACTCGCATCACCAGGTTCAGGAACACCTGCTACCCCTCCACCATCAGATTTGTCAACAACAAACTGGGCTGCGGACTGCTGGAGACTTGATCAAACTGGCTGGAGGGGTACCAGATATCGGAACCAGGATGTGAGGAGGTGCTAAGGGCGTCAAAGGGTCCCTGACTGTGTCGGAGGTTCAGATCTAGAGCTCAGGTGGTCAGTGGTTTGGACTGGACTCTGAGTGGCAACGGAGGCTGTGGAAGTGCTGGAGGTGAATCCACGGACACTCAGTGACTCTGGAGGGACTCCCTTTTGCTTCTCTTTCTCTGACTAAGAAATGTAAGAGGTGCTTAGGCAATTTCTGCCAGTGGCGAATTTATCTGCCTTGCAGCAAGCAAAAGGAAATTTTATGTAATAGGACAATTTTTTATTATTATGACAATAAATTGAATCTTGAATTTAAGGACTCTTAACTGTGCACTTTATTGAACTTTTATTCTCTCTGTATTGCAGTTTGTCAATGACAAATGTGGCTACAAGTAAAACACGAAAATCTGTAAACATCGTGGTTGAAGTAAAAACACAATGCTGGAGAAACTCAGCAGATCAAAGAGCGTCCTTTATATAGCAAAGTAAAAATATATAACCAATGTTTCGGGCTTGAGCTCTTCATCAAGGTATGGAAAATTGTCTGCAGGTATCCAAGCAAAGAGTAAGGGTGGGGGGGAAGGTGTGGTTGCAAAGGCAGGATGGTGATAGATGGAGAAGGGAGGGAGGGGAGAGCAGCGATCAAGAAGGAAGCTAGGTGAAGGGAGGGAGGAGAACTGGAATGGGGGGGAGGGGAGGAGAGGGGGAAAGGAGAGCAGGTGAGCAGAAGCCAGAAAAATCAATGTTAATGCCATCTGATTGAAAAGTGCCCAGATAGAAAATCAAGCATTGTTCCTTCAATTTGCAGCTGGTCTTGGTGGGATAGTACATGAGGCCATGGACAGATGTGAGTATAGGAGTGTGACACTGAATGGAAATAGTTGGCTATTGGGTGTCACTGTTTGGATGGAGCGAAGGTGCTCGATCTCCCAATCTGCGCCCAATCTCTCCACGTAGAGAAGGCCACAAAGGGAGCACAACATCCAGTAAATCAGTCCTGCAGATACATAAATGAAATGTTGCTTCACTTGAAAGGCCTGTTTGGGGCCCCAGACCCTGGTGAGAGGGGAGGTGTGGGCACAAGCATTGCAACTCCTGTGGCAACAGGGGAAAATGCTGGAGGGGGTGTTGTGAGATTGGTAGAAGGGATGAGTGCATGAGGGAGTCACGGAGGGAGTGGTCCCTATAGAAGGCAGAAAGGGGAGGAGAAGGGAAACATATGTCTGGTAGTGGGATCCTGTTGGGCGGGGGGAGGTCAGAGGGGGCGGGGGGAGGTCAGAGGGGGGCGGGGGGAGGTCAGAGGGGGGCGGGGGGAGGTCAGAGGGGGGCGGGGGAGGTCAGAGGGGGGCGGGGGGAGGTCAGAGGGGGGCGGGGGGAGGTCAGAGGGGGGCGGGGGGAGGTCAGAGGGGGGCGGGGGAGGTCAGAGGGGGGCGGGGGGGAGGTCAGAGGGGGGCGGGGGAGGTCAGAGGGGGCGGGGGAGGTCAGAGGGGGGCGGGGGAGGTCAGAGGGGGGCGGGGGGGGTCAGAGGGGGGCGGGGGTCAGAGGGGGGCGGGGGTCAGAGGGGGGCGGGGGAGGTCAGAGGGGGGCGGGGGGAGGTCAGAGGGGGGGCGGGGGAGGTCAGAGGGGGGCGGGGGAGGTCAGAGGGGGGCGGGGGAGGTCAGAGGGGGCGGGGGAGGTCAGAAGGGGGCGGGGAGGTCAGAGGGGGGCGGGGGAGGTCAGAGGGGGGCGGGGGTCAGAGGGGGGCGGGGGAGGTCAGAGGGGGGGCGGGGGAGGTCAGAGGGGGGCGGGGGAGGTCAGAGGGGGGCGGGGAGGTCAGAGGGGGGCGGGGGGAGGTCAGAGGGGGGCGGGGGAGGTCAGAGGGGGGGCGGGGGAGGTCAGAGGGGGGCGGGGGAGGTCAGAGGGGGGGCGGGGGAGGTCAGAGGGGGCGGGGGAGGACAGAGGGGGGCGGGGGAGGTCAGAGGGGGGCGGGGGAGGTCAGAGGGGGGCGGGGGAGGTCAGAGGGGGGCGGGGGAGGTCAGAGGGGGGCGGGGGAGGTCAGAGGGGGGCGGGGGAGGTCAGGGGGGCGGGGGAGGTCAGGGGGGCGGGGGGAGGTCAGAGGGGGGCGGGGGAGGTCAGAGGGGGCGGGGGAGGTAGAGGGGGGCGGGGGAGGTCAGAGGGGGGCGGGGGGAGGTCAGAGGGGGGCGGGGGAGGTCAGAGGGGGGCGGGGGGAGGTCAGAGGGGGGCGGGGGGAGGTCAGAGGGGGGCGGGGGAGGTCAGAGGGGGGCGGGGGGAGGTCAGAGGGGGGCGGGGGGAGGTCAGAGGGGGGCGGGGGGAGGTCAGAGGGGGGCGGGGGAGGTCGAGGAGGGGCGGGGAGGTCAGAGGGGGGCGGGGGAGGTCAGAGGGGGGCGGGGAGGTCAGAGGGGGCGGGGGAGGTCAGAGGGGGGCGGGGAGGTCAGAGGGGGGCGGGGGAGGTCAGAGGGGTGGCGGGGGAGGTCAGAGGGGGGCGGGGGAGGTCAGAGGGGGGCGGGGGAGGTCAGAGGGGGGCGGGGGAGGTCAGAGGGGGGCGGGGGAGGTCAGAGGGGGCGGGGGGAGGTCAGAGGGGGCGGGGGGAGGTCAGAGGGGGGCGGGGGGAGGTCAGAGGGGGGCGGGGGGAGGTCAGAGGGGGCGGGGGGAGGTCAGAGGGGGGCGGGGGGAGGTCAGAGGGGGGCGGGGGGAGGTCAGAGGGGGGCGGGGGAGGTCAGAGGGGGGCGGGGGAGGGTCAGAGGGGGGCGGGGGGAGGTCAGAGGGGGGCGGGGGGAGGTCAGAGGGGGGCGGGGGGAGGTCAGAGGGGGGCGGGGGAGGTCAGAGGGGGGCGGGGGAGTCAGAGGGGGGCGGGGGAGGTCAGAGGGGGCGGGGGGAGGTCAGAGGGGGGCGGGGGGAGTTCAGAGGGGGGCGGGGGGAGGTCAGAGGGGGCGGGGGGAGGTCAGAGGGGGGCGGGGGGAGGTCAGAGGGGGGCGGGGGGAGGTCAGAGGGGGGCGGGGGAGGTCAGAGGGGGGCGGGGGAGGTCAGAGGGGGGCGGGGGGAGGTCAGAGGGGGGCGGGGGGAGGTCAGAGGGGGGCGGGGGGAGGTCAGAGGGGGCGGGGGAGGTCAGAGGGGGCGGGGGGAGGTCAGAGGGGGGCGGGGGAGGTCAGAGGGGGGCGGGGGGAGGTCAGAGGGGGCGGGGGGAGGTCAGAGGGGGCGGGGGGAGGTCAGAGGGGGGCGGGGGGAGGTCAGAGGGGGGCGGGGGGAGGTCAGAGGGGGGCGGGGGGAGGTCAGAGGGGGCGGGGGGAGGTCAGATGGGGGCGGGGGGAGGTCAGAGGGGGGCGGGGGGAGGTCAGAGGGGGGCGGGGGGAGGTCAGAGGGGGGCGGGGGGAGGTCAGAGGGGGGCGGGGGAGGTCAGAGGGGGGCGGGGGGAGGTCAGAGGGGGGCGGGGGGAGGTCAGAGGGGGGCGGGGGGAGGTCAGAGGGGGCGGGGGAGGTCAGAGGGGGGCGGGGGGAGGTCAGAGGGGGCGGGGGGAGGTCAGAGGGGGCGGGGGGAGGTCAGAGGGGGGCGGGGGGAGGTCAGAGGGGGCGGGGGGAGGTCAGAGGGGGGCGGGGGGAGGTCAGAGGGGGGCGGGGGGAGGTCAGAGGGGGGCGGGGGGAGGTCAGAGGGGGGCGGGGGGAGGTCAGAGGGGGGCGGGGGGAGGTCAGAGGGGGGCGGGGGGAGGTCAGAGGGGGGCGGGGGGAGGTCAGAGGGGGCGGGGGGAGGTCAGAGGGGGGCGGGGGAAGGTCAGAGGGGGGCGGGGGGAGGTCAGAGGGGGGGCGGGGGAGGTCAGAAGGGGGAGCGGGGGGGGAGGTCAGAGGGGGGGGCGGGGGAGGTCAGAGGGGGGGCGGGGGGAGGTCAGAGGGGGGCGGGGGAGGTCAGAGGGGGGGCGGGGGAGGTCAGAGGGGGGGCGGGGGAGGTCAGAGGGGGGGCGGGGGGAGGTCAGAGGGGGGCGGGGAGGTCAGAGGGGGGGGCGGGGGAGGTCAGAGGGGGGGCGGGGGAGGTCAGAGGGGGGGCGGGGGAGGTCAGAGGGGGGGGCGGGGGAGGTCAGGGGGGGGGCGGGGAGGTCAGGGGGGGGCGGGGGAGGTCAGGGGGGGCGGGGGAGGTCAGAGGGGGGGCGGGGGAGGTCAGAGGGGGGGTCGGGGGAGGTCAGAGGGGGGGCGTGGGAGGTCAGAGGGGGGGCGGGGGAGGTCAGAGGGGGGGCGGGGGGAGGTCAGAGGGGGGGCGGGGGGAGGTCAGAGGGGGGGCGGGGGAGGTCAGAGGGGGGGCGGGGGGAGGTCAGGGGGGGGCGGGGAGGTCAGAGGGGGGGCGGGGGAGGTCAGAGGGGGGGCGGGGGAGGTCAGAGGGGGGGGCGGGGGAGGTCAGAGGGGGGGCGGGGGAGGTCAGAGGGGGGGCGGGGGAGGTCAGAGGGGGGGCGGGGGGAGGTCAGAGGGGGGGCGGGGGAGGTCAGAGGGGGGGCGGGGAGGTCAGAGGGGGGGCGGGGGGGAGGTCAGAGGGGGGGCGGGGGAGGTCAGAGGGGGGGCGGGGGAGAGGTCAGAGGGGGGGCGGGGGAGGTCAGAGGGGGGGCGGGGGAGGTCAGAGGGGGGGCGGGGGAGGTCAGAGGGGGGGCGGGGGAGGTCAGAGGGGGGGCGGGGGAGGTCAGAGAGGGGGCGGGGGAGGTCAGAGAGGGGGCGGGGGAGGTCAGAGGGGGGCGGGGGAGGTCAGAGGGGGGCGGGGGAGGTCAGAGGGGGGGCGGGGGAGGTCAGAGGGGGGGCGGGGGAGGTCAGAGGGGGGGCGGGGGAGGTCAGAGGGGGGGGCGGGGGAGGTCAGAGGGGGGGGCGGGGGAGGTCAGAGGGGGGGCGGGGGAGGTCAGAGGGGGGGCGGGGGAGGTCAGAGGGGGGGCGGGGGAGGTCAGAGGGGGGCGGGGGAGGTCAGAGGGGGGCGGGGGGAGGTCAGAGGGGGGCGGGGGGAGGTCAGAGGGGGGCGGGGGGAGGTCAGAGGGGGGCGGGGGGAGGTCAGAGGGGGGCGGGGGGAGGTCAGAGGGGGGCGGGGGGAGGTCAGAGGGGGGCGGGGGGAGGTCAGAGGGGGGCGGGGGAGGTCAGAGGGGGGCGGGGGAGGTCAGAGGGGGGCGGGGGGAGGTCAGAGGGGGGCGGGGGGAGGTCAGAGGGGGGCGGGGGGAGGTCAGAGGGGGGCGGGGGGAGGTCAGAGGGGGGCGGGGGGAGGTCAGAGGGGGGGCGGGGGAGGTCAGAGGGGGGCGGGGGAGGTCAGAGGGGGGGGCGGGGGAGGTCAGAGGGGGGGCGGGGGAGGTCAGAGGGGGGGCGGGGAGGTCAGAGGGGGGGCGGGGGAGGTCAGAGGGGGGGCGGGGGAGGTCAGAGGGGGGGCGGGGGAGGTCAGAGGGGGGGCGGGGGAGGTCAGAGGGGGGGCGGGGGAGGTCAGAGGGGGGGCGGGGGAGGTCAGAGGGGGGGCGGGGGAGGTCAGAGGGGGGGCGGGGGAGGTCAGAGGGGGGGCGGGGGAGGTCAGAGGGGGGGCGGGGGAGGTCAGAGGGGGGGCGGTGGAGGTCAGAGGGGGGGCGGGGGGAGGTCAGAGGGGGGGCGGCGGAAGGGGTAGGGAAGGGTAAGGAGTAGTGAGAGGGATGAGTAAGTGGGATCCAGCAGCGTGATCAGGACTAATGTGGGATTCTACGTTGGGAGACACATGGATGGAGGCAGTATGGGAAGCTCTGGTCTGAGGGTGGCCGCAGCTCTGGTAAGAGTCAGGATCTCTTGCAGGTAGGCGGACACCTAACACAGGTCTTGTTAAACCATGGTCCTTTACCTCTGGTTGAAGTATTTCCATTTACCTCACCTGTATAATTTCATTTTGTGCACTTTCTCTCTCTTCTCCAGCAGAAAGGTGATCAATTAATGACTCCTCAAGAGGAAGATCTACTTGCATTAAGTCACTGTCAGATTTTTCCTTAAATAACAAAAAAATCCATTACATTTTATTAAAAAATCCATTAATATGTGTTACGTACATTACAAAACTGTACTTGTAAATGCTCCACTGAGGATTTCATTAAAGTACGAACAATAGTAGGGGTCGGACTGGGACAGGGTGTGTGGAGGTTTGTATATACATCTCCATTTGCCCCATGAAGTAACCAGGTATTTTGTACAGTAATCAACTCCAATTATCTGAAATCAGATTCTCCAAAATCCTCATTTATCCAATTTTAAATTTTTTTTGCATAAATGAGGATATCAGAAACAAATCAGAAATCCACATTTATCTGAATTTTGTTTAGAGCCAAATTGATCTCACAGGTTGAAAAATAATTCACCTAATGTGAAATTAGAATGATGATTATCCTCATTTCAGTTAACTCTCTCCCCCCTCTCTTTCCATTTCTTCTTTACCTTCCCCTAATGACTTTTCTCTCCAACTCCCTCTCAAACTGCATGCTACTGTCTCCCAGCCGCAAGTGGTTGGAAAAGTCCCTTGTCCTAGCATCATAAAGGAGAGCAGCCTTCTGTGCAGGAGCGTATCCTCGAGCTCAGTGGCGTTACCTCCCCACCCCTCCTATCCTCTTCCCTCCAGCACACCGGATGCCGACACTGACTCTGAATCTTCCCCTTGGCCTACTGCACGCACCTAGGGGAGGATTCACAGTTGTAACTCCAGCGTCAGGAGCTCCAATGACCAGGGAGACAGGAGACCGCGACTCACTAGGAGTATTCCACCAGCCTGAAATGCCTCCCCGGGCATCAGCAGCAATGGTGGGTTTATGTCGGAGATCGCAGCAGCGGTTGGGTGGTCTCGGTGATTGGCGGCCACACTGGGTTTGTTTTGGTGATGGGCGGCAGTCAGCATTTCTTTGATAAGAATTAAACATTATTTTAATGCTTAAAAAGCCTTCCCTTGTTGTTTAAACATTAATGCAAGTGATTTACTGTTGCTACTGGACTGTTTTTTTATAAATGACCAGTTCTCTGAATAAAACCGTTTATCTGATCATTTCCGATAATCGGAGTTGTAATGTAGTTGGTAATGAACCATAAATTCGCTTAATGAAAATTTTCTCTTATTTTACAAATGTTAATGTGGGTTCATCAAATATCATCCTAAAAAAAGTCCCAAATTTAACTGAAGATAGGCTTCAGCTGGTAACCATTTAGCAAATTCTGTCAGAACTCAAGCATGATCATATTCTTTGGAAATCTATAACAATTGCAGACACAAGAGACATTAGATGCTCTAAAGTAAAGAAACAAAATTCTGGAGGAACTCAGCAGGTTGAGCAGTATCTGTGTAATGACATGAATTGTCATAATTTACTTTCCCTCCACAGACGTCACTTGATCCACTGCATTCCTCCAATGGTTTGATTATTTTGCTCTATAAAAACTAAACATTGATAAATATTCCAGTCCGAAAACACTTTCACAATTCCTTTCTCACATCACACAGGGATGGGCAATTATGAATGCGAACGACATCTCAAGAAAAGAGAAATTGAAAATGAAGAAAAAACATTTCATCACATTCAGGGCTGAGTACAGAACCACTTGTTCATGATTTTTAAGAGAATTCCTCGATATCTGTTCTTTCTTTAATTGCCACGCCAATACCTTACGTGCTTTCTCTCCCCATTCATAATACCATTGTTTAGTCCTATTAATCACACGCAAATTGATAAGATTGCAAAGTATTATATTTCAATTTCAGCCTAGATAATTCTATTTTCTGATCTTCTGTAGCATCTTTCTCAAATTCCTTTTCTAGCTCATCAATCTGTTTCTCTAATTCAAAGACTCTAATTTAATCGATTCTTTTTTTATTTTAGAAGTATAACTAATTATTTGTCCTCTCAAATAGGCTTTCATAGAACCCATAATACAAACTTACTTTGAACAGAATTAGAATTTTCTTTCAAAAAAATTAATTTGTTTTTCAAAAAAAATCAATAATTCTATATTTTTTTAACAACATTGTATTAAATCTCCAACGATAAGCTATTTGAATTTTCTCAGAAGTCTCATATGTAAAATATAACAGAAAATTATCTGAAATCGCCCTACTTTTATATTCCGCTTGTTGTATTTTCCCTTGTAAATGTGCCGATACTAAAAAGAAGTCAATCCTTGAAAACGATTCAGGTCTAGATGAATAAAAGGAAAAATCTTTCTCTGTCGGATTAAGACGTCTCCAAATATCTACTAAATTAAGATCTTTCATCAACGCTTGGACCTGAATTGCCATCTTGGATTTTTTTTACTTTCTTCAGAGATTTATCTAATAAAGGTTCCAAATCACAATTAAAATCACCACCAACTAAAATATTATCATTAGCCTGACCCAAACATAAAAATGCATCCGAAATAAATACTTCATCATCTGCATTTGGAGCATAAATATTAAGTAAAGTCCAAAATTCACTAAAAATCTTACAATTCAATTTAAGAATACATCCTGCCTTTTTTATTCATGATTTTTGAAGATGACATGAGTTGGAAATTATAATGCTTGTAATGATATTTCTTGAGGAAGAAAAATTCAAAGGTAAGGGTTCACTTACTGGAAGCAAAACTATGTATTAATTTATAAGAATTTATGCAATTATTTCAAAAACATACCAAAAATACTTAATATGGTTTAATATAGGTGAATTTCCATGGACAATGTGCATGTTTGTTCTCCATTAATACAGTACAAATAATGTTTTTGGTGTTTCTGTGCGACTTCTGCCAAGGTGTATAATAGAATACAAGGCAATACAGGCCTTTCAGCCCTCAGTGTTGTGCTAACTCATACATCCCATCCTTAAAAATGCTAAACCCTCCCTACCCCATAACCCTCAATTTTTCTTTCATCCATGTGTCTCGGAGTCTCTTAAATTCCCCCCCCCCCCCCCAATGTTTCAGTTTCCATCACCATCCCCAGCAAGGCATTCCAGGCACCTACAACTCTGTGTACAAAACTTACCCCTGATGTCTCCCCTCAACTAACTGTGTACATGTGTCTTCTGGGGTTTGCTGATCTTGCCCTAGGAAACAGATGTTGGCAGTCCGTCCCATCTATGCCTCATAATCTTGTAGAGCTCTATCAAGTTTCTTCTCATCCTTCTACTCCAAAGAAAAAAGTCCCAGCTCTGCTAATTTTGCCTCATAAGACTTGTTTTGCAATCCAGGCAAAATCCTGGTAAATCTCCTCTGCACCCTTTCCATGGCTTCCACATCCTTCCTATAATGAGGTGACCAGAATTGATTATGGTTGGCAAGTGAACAAGAACACAAAATTAGTCTATTTGCCGATGACATGCTATTGTACCTATCAGACCCAGTTAAACCTTTGGAAAAATTAAGGAAACATTAGAAAAATATGGAAGAGTATCTGGCTTTAAAATAAATAGGGACAAAAGCAAGATAATGACATTGGCACATTTAGAATGCAAAAGGTATCAAAAAGGAAGTAAATTTAAATGGAAGACAGATAAAATAAAATAACTTAGAATAGCAACTAACAATAATTTATAAATTCTGTATAAACTATGTTCTGTCTTTGGGGAAGATAGAAAAACACCTCCAGAAATGGAGAGATCTGCCAATTACTTTAGTGGGAAGGGTTAATTGTGTCAAAGTGAAAGTAATGCCAAGACGACAATACCTTTTTCAATCACTGCCTATTTGGTTACCTAAAAATTTCCATAATTATTAAAAAATCATATTGGACAGTTCCTATGGAATAACAAGGTACCAAGAACTGCATTGGAAAACTAGACACGGACTATGGGCTGGGAGGACTTGGACTTCCGGATTTAAAAAAATAGTACTTAGCTGCACAAGCTAGATTTCTCGCAGCCTTCTTTATGGAAGACAGCCCCCCCCCCCCCCCACCCCCCAATTCAAATGGGAATGTACTCAATAGGGAGGGGAAAGCAAAGGATTTTATCTATAAATGGATTGTCAAATCACTAAAACAGATAATCTTATACTAATACATATGATCAGAATGTGGCAGGAAATTAATGAATGTATAGGAAAAAAGTAGGAATATCAATAAAGACTACACTGCGTAAAAATGTGTTATTGCCTATTAATATAGGCAATAGAATATTGAATACATGATATGACAAAGGCATATATTAAAGACTGTTACACAAAAGGAACTTGCAGGTCCTTTGAACAACTAAAACAGAAATACAGAGTGGCCAGTAGGACCTTCTATTGATTTCTCCAGCTAAGGTTGTTCCTAAGAGAAAGATGGGGAACAATGCTGACCCCACCTGAAACTAGTAAAATGATGGATGGGGAATACACCCAAATTTGTAACAAAAATGTATTATGCATTTTATGTGCAAAACCAGGTTTATAGAGGTCAAGGGAAAGATGGGAGTTGGACTTGGGTGTAGTAATCTCAGAAAGAAGCTGGTCAGATTGGTGTATGGACAGTATGACATCAATTATAAATGCATGATATGGACTTGTTCAGTATAATTTTCAGCACCAATGATACCTTACCCAACAGAAGATAAATAGATCAAAAGCAGAAATTTCAGAGATGAGTTTTGGATGTGGGACTGAAATAGGTTATTTTCTACATGCTACGTAGTCATGCATAAAGATAAGGCCATTTTGGAAAGATATCGCAGAAAAATTAACCAGGATAACAGGATTGGTCTACGCAGGTGACCTGGAGCTATATTTACTCGGCAATTTTATAGAAATAAGCAATAAATTGACTAAATATCAAACCTCAATTATAAAAATAGTACTGATGGTAGCCAAAAAAAAGTATTGCGATCACTTGGAAGTCCGACTCCCATCTACATATAGCACGGTGGACTGCAGAAATGAATAGCTGTATACTTGAGGAAAAACAAAATTACGTATAATTTAAAGAATGAATGTGACACTTTTGTACAGATCTGGCAGCCATACCTTGGCCACATAGGGGCCCAAATACAGTAACAGAAATGAGCATAAACACTGATATTATACATACCCAAAAGTGATTTCACCAACTGTACTCTATATATTTAAAAGATGTGTAAGCTCTGATAGTGTGTGGATCTGTACATATAGAAGGGAGGGAGGGAATTTTTTTCTTTGTATCTTGTTTGTAATAAAGTTTAATATATTGTGTTATTGAAGATTTGATTATTTATACTTTAAAAATACAAAAAAAATGGTTGGCAAGTGAGAAATGCCACAAAAAAAATTCACTACTAAAAAAGAGCACTAACCAGAAAAGGAAAAGTGAAACCATGATGCTAGATTTAATTGTGATGCTTGTGTAAACATCTATATATGTCTGTAGTGCCTAAGGTTATCCTAAATGGCATTCTGTATAGATGTTAACAATTAGAATTTGAATTTACTGCAGCTGCCAGTGCATTCTTAAGTCAGTCAGCAATCTTCTTTAAGCCATCACCTGATGCAAGTGTATTTACTTCTATGGTTATTGAAATAGTTGACAAAAAGACACTTACCAATTCATGGATCTCTTGTTCAGATGCACTATCCCGACCTTTGCAGATTTTCTGCACTGATATTGGTCTGTGATCAATGCTACTCCTTCTGGATTCAATTATTATTGATTCTTGCAAAACATAAGACTCTTCCATAACAGGCAAATCTATCAAACCCAAAACAAAATCAGGGTGCAAATTGGGAAAATAAAAGTCAAAGTATGTTTGGAAATATGATGTTTCAAAACAAAACTTGCTTGTGCTGACCATATACATTTTAAAATATTTTAATTATCCTATTCAAGATTTCCTATCAGCAATGCATTTTTCAACTAAAACACATTATTTTTTATTCTTGGATCATATTATTTTGTTATTGAACTGCAATAGAGGAGCTACTGATAAACTAGACACAAGTTAAAATTCCATTTGGTCAGCTTGGTGTTTGAACTAAGAACAAATAACTGAAAACTATTAAACATGGGATGCAGGCTTATCAAAAAACCAATTCCAAAGAAATAAAAAGGAATAGGGAGATGGAGTTTAGTGAAGAGATTCCAAAACTGAAGTCCTAGTCATCAATAAAATGGGAAATACAAATGCCAGAATTGACTTGCAATTTTGTGTACTGCATGCAGACCTTACAATTTGTTTCTCCCATATTGGAGAAACCCAAATCAGATTGGGAAACCACTTTCCAAAACACCTGTTTCACAAAGGTGACCCTGAGCTTCCAGTTGCCCTTCACTTTAACTGTTATTTCTGAGTTTGGCCTTTTATATTCTCTCAATGAAGTCCATTCTAAGTTTGAGGAACAATGTCCCATCTGCCAAATAGTTGGCCTGAAGGCCCCAAGACTGAATTCAACAATTTCAGATCACCAACGCTTCCAGTTTGTATCAGAAATGGCTATAGTTTTCATTCTTTACAGATGATACTGACACTTTCTCTCTCCATGGCTGTTGAATGTACTGAGCATTTGAAGCATTTTTAGTTATTATTTCATATTTCCAGCATTGAGGTTGTTCCCCCAATGTCTAAGACATATGTTATCCTGGAGTTTTGTAGCACTTTATATGGTCCTTCATAAGGGGATTGTAGGGGTGATCCACGTGAACCCCTTTGGATGAAAACATATTCACAATCTCTGAGTTCCTTGGGAATGAAGGAAGATTGATTCCCATGTCTAGAACCTGGTATAGGAGCTAGTTTTCCTACTCGCTCCTGCAGCTTGTATAGTATCCCTGACGGCTGCTGTTCCCGTCCATGAGGAGACAGCACAAACTCTCCAGGGATGACCAAAGATGCTCCATAGACCAACTCTGCTGACGATAAGTTGAGGTCTTCTTTAGGCACTGTTCTGAAGCCTAGTAGCACCCATGGAAGTTCATCTGCCCAATCTGGTCCCTGTAACCAGGCCATAAGTGTTACCTTTAGGTGCCGAGAGAACTGCTCCACCATATTATTAGACTATGAATGATAGGCCATGTTATAGTGGAGCTGCGTTCCTAGGAGCCAAGATAAAGCACTCCAGATGGCAGAGGTAAACTGCGGTCCTCCATCTGAAGTGGCATGTGCAGGCAGACCAAAACGAGAGACCCAGGACGAAACAAAAGCTCTTGCTTACGCTTTAGTTGAAGTGTTGAACATGGAAACTGCCTCCAGCTACCTAGTAAACCTGTCGATGATGGTGAATAAATATCTGAATGTCTTGGACACTGGTATTGAGCCGATGATATCAATGTGTACATGGTCAAATCCGTGCTTTGGCCATTCGAATGGTTGGAGCGGAATTTTTATGTGCCTTCCATTTCTGGCCGTCCACACACTTCCTTGCCCAGTGAGTGACGTCTTTCTTCAGGCCGTACCAGATGAATTTATCAGATACTAGGCGGACCGTTGACCTAATGGAGGGATGCGATAGGCCGTGGATGGCATTGAAAATGTGGCACCTCTATAAGGCAGGAACGATAGGGTGTGGTTGTCTTGCCGAGACATCGTAATGTAGCGTATTGCCCTGAGATCCGAAATCCAGTCCTGGAGCTCAAAGTTTGTAATGGACATTTTGTAGTTAGGTATCTCTGCGTCTTGCGATTGAGCCTCTGCCAGGTTAAAATAGTCAACACCTTGGGAAAATGTGCATACTTGTTGAAAAGCATCACAGGAGACAGCATCAGCCACCACATTCCTTTTTCTGGAGGTGTGCTCCATCTTCATAGATAACTCTGAAATGTAGGATAAGTGATGTTGCTGACGGGCTGACCAAGGGTCCGAATCTTTACTGAACGCTAAAGTTAATGGTTTATGCTCTGTAAAGTCCGATAAGTCTCTGCCCTCAAGGAAGTATTAAAAGTGCCTGTTTGCCAGGTAAAGCACCAGCAGCTCTTTATTGAAGTACTATATTTGGACTCTGTGTGGTGAAGGTGCCGGCTGAAGAATGCTCGTGGCTTCTACTGTTCTTTCACCTATTGTTCTAGCACTCCCCCTATGTCCAGGTCATATGCATCTGTCGATAAGGCAGTTGGCTCAGCATGGTTGTGCTTGCTAATGCACCTTTAGACTCCTGAAAGGCATTTCTAGTTCTCTCCATTCAGCAAAGTTCTTTTTTATTCTGAGACGTCAGGTCGAAAAGGGGATTCATGATATGTGCCACAGTAGGAACAAAACGGCAGTAAAAATTTACCATCCAAAGGAACTCGGAGAGCATTGATAGCTTCAGGAATTTTGTGATGGCCTCCACTTTAGCTGGTAGCAGAATCACACCCATGTGAGTGATTCTGTATCCCAGGAATTCAATGGTCGACTGTTCGAACTGGCACTTTGCTGGATTAATCGTGAGCCCAAACATTCACAAGTGCTAAAGTGAAAGTTCTTTGTGGGAGTGGCTGGTGACAAGAATGTCTAAGTAGATGAAAATGAAGTCTATGGCACTCCTCACTGTCCTTTAGGCATTGAAAAGTTTGTGCAGCATTTTCCAGCCCAAAGGGCATCCACAAAAATTCAAATAAGCCGAACGGCGTCACAATTGCTGTCTTAGGCATGTCTTTTGGGTTAACGGGTATTTGGTGGTAACCACATACCAAATCTATTTTTGAGAAAATCCTGGCCCTGTAAAGATCTGCTGTAAAGTCTTGTATGTGGAGCACAGGATAGTGGTCTGCTGTTGTTGTGTCATTTAGGCATCTGTAATCATCGCAGGGTCTCCAGACTCCTGTGGCTTTGGGCACCATATGCAACAGTGCCCATGGGCTATCTGACCTGTGTATAATGCCTAACTCTTCGAGAATTCTGGCGAATTCGTTCTTCATACATTCGAAGACATGCAAGTGGGGGTCGGGTAACCTTGAATCTCCAAGGAATAAGGTTTGGAAAGTTGTGCTGTCCACCATGCAGCATCCATTCATATCCACCATTAAGGACTAGGCATGGAGAAAGTCTGCTCCCAGCAACGGCCACAACACGGCAGCAAGAGTGAGCCTCCATGTAAACTTGCTGCCGTTGAATTTCACAGCCATGGTTCTTACTCCATACGTATGAATAGTGCTGTTATTTACAGCCGTGAGGTCAGGACCTGTTCCTCTAGTACGTGTGTCAAACCCTGAAGGAGGAAAGATGCTAACCTCCAAATGGAATTTTCACCCCAAGAGCTCATCCCAGACATAAAGCAGGCTATATTGATGGCCAGCCATCATATCCATTATTGGTGGCTGGCTTGGGCATTTCCCGAGAAACCACAAGGAGCAGGGCATTTGCGGGCACCAGCTCCCCAATGTTGGTAATAGAAGCACCAGCTGTTAGTCTCTGAGTCATGTCTGTCTGGTGAAGACCATGTTCTCGTCATTAAGACTCAAAGATTCAGTGCCTTCGGGTATGATTCAGCATTTATTTCAATGGGCTTCGCACCCTGCTGTTTTGCGCGCAACAGGATGCCTGCCTGTGCACCCACTTCTCGTGGGTCACAGAAATCCTCATTGGATAACGTGAGGCGGATGTCTACTAGCAAATGCTCTATAAATAGCCATTGAAAGAGCAAACACAGCTTGTGGCCGTCTGCCAGTGCCAAAGTGTCACTCATAAGCTCTGAAGGGCCACTGCAGCCATTGCTGAAAATTTGGACCCAGCTTTGTTTGGCATCTTGCCAACCAGAAGCAAAGATTTCTGGGTTTTTTTTTAAACTGTTATTGTAATCAAACTGGCGCCAGCAAAGCATCAGAGTCCCACATAGGAAAGTCAGGAGCTAGATCTTTTTCCACTTGCAATATTGTGTCGGCACTAAAAAAAAGTTTGGTTTTTGGACCCTTTCCATTTTCGGAACTTTGGATGTGGGGTACTCAACCTGTACTAATATTAGTACCACTATTAGGGTTCGGGCAGCCTGGTTAGCGCAGTGTTAGCACAAAGCTGTTACAGCACCAGCGACCCAGGTTTGAATCTGGCACTGTTGGTAAGGAATTCGTACTTTCTCCCCATGTCCGTGTGAGTTTCCCTCCGGATGCTCCGGTTTCCTCCCAATGTTAAAAACGTACCAGCGTTATAGTTCAACTGGGTATAATTGGGTGGCATAGGCTCGTGGAATGATAAGGGCTGTTACCTTGCTATATGTCTAAATTTAAATTTTAAATTTAAAAATTAAAATATTCTTCCATCAATACTTCTACCATCTGCTCACTTAAATTTCCTCAAAAATCTATTGTGGATGCACCTAATAAATTCTGCCCAGTCTAAGCCCTTTGCACCAAAGCAATTTCTATCAGTGGTGGGAAAATTATAATCCTTCACTACTTTTGCTCTTCTAACTATTTGCAATTTGCTTTGTACCTTTAATTCCACTATTAGAAGAGGCCCAGAAAAATAATCCTAAGAGTGATTGCCCCTCTTATTCATAAATTCTATCTACATGGAATCATTGGATGATTTCTGCAAGTTATCCTTTCTGTGATATCCTCCCTGACTGATGGTGCAACTCCTCTCCACTTTTGCATCCTCCTATCATGTCTGAACCTTCCTTGCCATAAACGATTAAGCTGTCGCTCCTGCCCTTTCTCTCAACCTGTGATCACAATAACATTGCAATTTCAAGTGCTGATCTAGGCTCCAAGCTCATCTTTTACCTGTGAAGATCCTTGCATTAAAGTAAATGAAGTTAAGTCTGCCATCCCTAGCCTGCTTCTATCTGCATTTGTTAGTAGAATTCCTTGATTTTCTTTGTCAGACAAGTCAGTCTCCCCACCTACTACTGTGTTACAATACTTCCCACCTTCCTCCATATTAGTTTAAATCCTTCCGAGTAGCACAAGCAAACATACCTGCAAGGTTATGTATATTATGATACTATAAATCCTGCTTTTTACCTAACTCCTTAAATTCTCTTTGTACATCCTCATTCTGTTGTCCACTTATGTTAGTACCAACATGCGCCATGACCTCCACTATTCTCTCTCCCATTTACAATGTTCTGCACATAATCTGAGACATCTCTAACCCAGGTACCAGGAAGCCACATATCATTCTGATTCTTGCTCTCAGGCACAGAAGTGCTGGTCATATCCCCTCACTAATAAATTCCCTAGAATTACTGCCTGCCTGGAATTTTCACTTCTCTGTTGTGCAGCAGAGCCAATTGTGATGCCACAAGCTTGGCTGCTGATAGCACTTTCCTCTGAAGTTATGGCCTCCATGCAACCTTTGTGTTGATAATTAGAGTAGAAGGTATAGAAACAAATTGGATTATGACATATCACAGAACAAAATGAATTTTTTTGAAAAATCCAGAGTAAAAGCTACAAATTTGCTCTTCATATTAGATACGTGCAACAGAGACAGAGCTATAAAACCCAAAAACAGGCCCTTGAGCCTCACCCATCCACATGGACCAAGTTGCCCATAGAGCTACTCCCCATTTGCCTACACTTGGCTCATACCCCTCTAACTTTCTCCTATCCATGTACTTATCTAAATGTCTTAAATGTTGTAATTGTACCTGCCTTTACCACTTCCTCTGGCAGCTTTTTCCAGATTCACACCACACTGTGTGTGTAGAAGTTGCTCCTAAGGAACATTATAATCTTTGCCCCCCTTCAACCTCAACCTACATCCTCAAGTTTTAGACTTTTCTATCTTGAGGAAAAGACTGATCATTTACTTTATCTATGCCTCTCATAATATGGAGTCACCCCTCAGCCTCCTTTGCTCACGGCGAAAAGGTCTTAGCTAATCCAACTTATCCTTAAAACATAACCCCTCTAGTCCCATTAACAAACTTATGATTCTTTTTTCCCTTTCCTGTTTAATTATAACCCTCCCAGAGTAAAGTGACCTGAACTGCACAGAGTATTCCAAATGTGGCCTTGTACACTTAAAAGATGACATCCCACTCTTGAACTTGAATTACCCACCAGGGCCCTTCATTTTATTGTATGCAATTGCAAAAAAGTGAAAAAACAAAATAATCAGTATCGAGGAATACCAACCTTATTCTTCGTATTAAGAAAATAGGCCAGGTCTGGTGTTGTTGCAAGCTACTGAGAGCAGCACAGCATTTTATCAACCATGAATGTTTTTATTTATTTCCAAAAAGATTAATCACTGAAGTGACAAGAGGAATGAAAAAGAACTGATATAACACGTATTAAGCAGGTTCCACCTTAAATTAAAGATTGATTAATATTTTTCACAGAGATCCTTTACCTCTGAATGATAATGAACAACTACAAAAATATATTTTAAATCAGCCAGATAAAATCTTCAATTACTCACCAATTACATTATGTTCCTCACTTCTTATTTGTTCAATATCAGATCTTTCCTCCAGAGAATCATGATTGTTTGTCTCCCATGGCAGATTTTTTCGAAGACAACGTTTGAACAACTGATGGACAAAGCAAAATAAGTAATCAATAGATTTTTATTAAGGACATTGGTTTTTGTACAAACTGTTTTCCAACCATTCAATATAAAAACCTGCCAATATTCTGACAATTTCTTGTAGCATTAAGTTGCAATGTCAATAAAATTCAATTGTACAAACAATTAAAATAAACCATGTAGTGACATGAGAGGAGAACACTCCCTGTTGAGAAAGAGAAACAAAGGAGGCGACCCTACAGGATGGCGACCACAGCAGTGGACCAGCAAGAAGGTCAGCGGCTAAAGGATCTACACAGGCTGCGGACAGCTTACGGTCGGGACACCTGCTTGAATTGTGGGCAGCTGGAGACTGGCTTATGGGAACCAGGCATCGGAACTGGGATTCGAGCGGGTGTTGAGGGCAAAAAGGGCTCCTGAAGAGCCTTAAGCACTGAAGGCTTCCTGATCGTGTGGCAGCTTTGGAACTGGAACTCAAGTTGCCAATGGATCGAACAGGAGTCTGTGCAACTACAGAGGTTTTGGGAGTTCTAGATGCTAAATCACAGACATTCAGTGTCACTGAAGGGACTTTCTTTTGCCTCTTTCTCCAACTGCTAGGGACACCAGGCAGACAAAAGTTAAAGGATATCATGTATATTGGATTTTTAATGTTCTGTTTTGAGACAATAAAAGGAACCTTGATTGTGATAGGTGTGATACACAAATTGCTGGGAGGAACTCAGTGGATCAGGCAGAATCAATAGTCAACATTTTGAACAAAATCCTTCAACAGGTATAGCAAGAAATGGGCAGAAGCCCAAATAAAGGGTGGAGTAGTTCAGGCTGATATGTGAATGCAAGAAGGTGGTGGAAGATATAGGAATAAAAAGCTAGGAGGTGACAGTTAGGAAAGATACAACCTAATAGAAGGAATTAAGGGAAGGGAAGGAAAGGAGAGAGGGAGCTGGAGGAAGGAAGGTGTAGATGACTGTCAGGTAGAGAGGATGAGTGAGGGGAAAGAAAGTAAAGAGAAGAATCATTTGATAATGTAATCAGGTTCTATTGTCTTGACTGGGTGCTTTCTGAGGATTCCTCCTCCTGAAAGTTCTGTTCATATCAGCCATAGGATTAGGAGTACACAGTCACTGGGGACTGTGGTGTGCCTGGCAGGTCTAAAAACCTATTTGAATCAACTGGCAGGAGGTTTATGGATATTTTCAACCCCTCTACAGTGGTCAAAGGTCCTTATTTGCTTCAAAAGGGCACCCATCATTCCAGTGCCCAAAAAGAGCAAGGTGAATTGCCTCAATGACTACTGGCCAGTGTCACTGACGTCTACCATGATTAAATGCTTTGAGAGGTTGACGATGGGCCTGGACCACTTCAGTTTGCCTATTATCATAACAGGCAACAGGTCAACAGTAGATGCCGTGTGGCTGGCCCTTCACTCTCTGTTAGATCACCTAATCCACAGAAACACCTACGTCAGGCTGTTGGACATCGACTACAGCAAGGCGTTTAACACCATCCTACCAGCAAAGCTTATTGGCAAGGTAAAGAACCTGGATTCTGTCTATCCCTCTGTACCTTTGGATCCTCAATGACAGACCCAATCAGTTTGATTGGCAACCTCTTCCTTCTGACCATCAACAAAGGCACCCTATGACTGCGTGCTTAGTCTCCTACTGTACTGCATGTACATCCATGACTGCATAAAGTTTCAGCTACAACTCAATCTACAAATTCACTGATGACACCACTATTTTAGGCTGAATAACTGAAGATGGGTCAGAATTCAGGATGGTTATCAAGAACCTGGTTGGTGGTGCCAGAAAAACAATCGCTCTCAACATCAGAGCTTATTGTTGATTTTATGAAGGAGAGCTGAGGGGGGTCACACACCTGTTAGCATTGATGGGAAGGAGATGGAGAAAGCCAGAACCTTCACGTTCCTTGGAATCCACATATCAGAGGAACTCTCCTGTGCCAACACATTGAGGCCACCACAAAGAAGACACACCAACATCTCTAATTTCTAAGGATTCTGAAGAAATATGGCATGTCATTGGATAATCTATCAAAATTCTGCAGGTACACTGTGCATAACATACTGACTGGTTGCCTCACAGCTTGGTTTGCCAATTAAGGTGACCAGGAACGCAGAAGGCAGCAAACCTGGGTCCATCACAGGCTCTGATATTGGATTCATTGCAGGCATCCATGTGAGACACTGTCTCAAGAAAGCAGCCAACATCATAAAGGAGCCCCATCACCTGATCACAATTTCTTCTGTTACCTTCGGGCAGAAGGTACAGAGGCTAAAAACCAACACCTCTAGGTTCAAGAATGGTTTCTTTCCAACAGCTGTCAGACTTTTGCACCTTCCTTTGGTACACTAATAGACTGCTCCAAGAGCATAAAAGGATTGACTGCACCATTGCAAGTTACTTTTTTGCACTAGAATTAGGATATTTACTAACTATCTTTTTTAATTGCCTTTTTTTTTCATTTAATTCAATTAGTTATTATAGTTTTTCCTGACCTATTCAGCTGCAGCAAATAAGAATTATACTGACAATCTGTATGACAATGAACTCAATATCATTATCAACAAAAGTGAAGATTACTTAGTAGAGCAAGGACATTTATCAACTACTTATTCCTTCATAATTGATTTGTATCCTGTGCATATTGCAGAGATTGAACCTAGATCTGATCAATATTCTCACAAAAATCTAATGGTGGGTCTTCGCTTCAACTGATATTTCTAATATGTCGCTGATTGAGGCTGCAAACATTTATCTCAATGTGGAGAAAACTTGATGTCACCAACTGGAAAAAGTGTTCTCTGCCAAACTGCAAAACCATTTTGCCATATGTTAAACAAGTGATCTTACCTTAGATTTTATTCTGAGGCAGATTTTAAGATATTTCTTTATTGTTTATTTTGCTGTAGCTATTTATTTATTTATGTTAAATTTAGATTCACATTTTCAATATGCTGAAGACTGACACCAACATTCACCTAGCCATAACTAGGTTTCTTATAAAATTACAACATAAATATTAAACTCTGGATGATTTGTCTCTTGCTCTCACTAATCCATACTAATAGTACTGGCAATTTACAGAATTTGATGAAAGGAATTGCACTTGCTTTAAATACTGCAACATGTTTGTTTCTCTTGGCCATGAGAATGAACAACTACCTGGAAATACAATTGCAGAATGCTTTTCCTCTAGTATTACTCGATTGAAATTTGATTTTTTTTTTGGAATAAAATGCAGTAAGGATCATTATCCTGACATTTCTTTTCAGATGTGAGCGTCTGTTCCATTGAAATTTGCAGTGTGGGTCCATAACTGCAACTGTCAAAATTCCTCAGCAACCATCCAGCAAAGACATTTGGATGTAAAGACATTTTTAGATTAATTTCTTTATCTGAGAACTGAATTACTTAACATTTTACATTCCTTAGGTATTCAAGTGAATATTACAGATGGCCCCTGTGTTACCTCATTTGGTACACTGAAATTTCCTCTTACAGAAGTCATAAATTGCTACCCAAAAATTTAAGATATGGAATAAAATTCACTCTCATCATATTTACCTGAAAGAAGTAAGCATTTTTTTTCAATTTGCTTTTCTTGATGCATGTACAAATGACATAGCTTTGTGTCACAGAAATTTGTTATATGAACAGTTTCTGGAAATATAACCCCCTCCCCCTTTAATCTGAGGAGCATGAGGTCACCTATATTCGAGAAAATAATGTCACTTTCCAAACAAAATTAGCAGTATGCTTGGAGTCATGGATTACTTCGACCACATTGTAGTTGTTGCATTCTTTTAGTTATTTTTCTGCAAAACAGATGTATATTTTAACAAAAAATATTTCAATGCTTTTCTGGTTATTATCTTTGGGAATCTACAATATCCAGATTTTGTTTTCAGGAAGGTAAAATGTTTCCATCTGAAAAATAAAGTTTCATCAATAAAAATTGTGAAGCCAGCATTTTTTTTTAATATATATAAAACACGGATACTTACTCAAGTTTCAGGATCTCTGCAACATGCGAAACATAAAAAGTGATTTACCTTTAATAAGCTGTAATTTATTAGGTGTTGGGCTGGCAGAGAGTTGAGTTTTTCAACTCCACCTGTCTCTTTCCATATCATTAATTTCTTGGTGGGTGGAGCCAGTTCCATTGTTGTGATTATATCTGAAATGTCCTCAATCTGATTACGAATGGTCTCACTATGAAGTTCTTTAACACAATCCACAATAAGCTTCCGTCTCCTTTTGTCTCGTCTTCTTTCTGAACAAACCAACAAGAACATCATCAGTGTAAGATATAATACTTTTGACCCTAAGGGGTAAAAGTAAACAACCATTTAACAATTTCCCCCTTATGTAATATTTAAAGAGAGACTAAATTCACATTCTCACTGTGAGAGATTGCCATACTTAAATGTTTATTTAGAATATAAAAGGAGAGTCAAACCTGTCAGAACTAATGTAAATTTTAGTTACTTTGCAGTTTGCATTAGTTGTTTTGTCTTGGTTTTAAAGAAAGCACCAAACACATTTTCCTCTAATTACTGAAGGCAAAGGCCCACCACTGTTCTGCAGTAAAGGCAGATAGATCCACATATGGGCATCCTGCCTTTGACACAAGAGTCCAGGGAACTGCTGAGAATGCGGGTGACTATTTACAATAATTCTGACACAAGATTTATCAAGTTTGAAGCAAGATTACCATTTGTTGCAGCAGTATTTATGTTATGTAGGAGTATATATTAACATCCCTTATTGCACTCCTGAGACTTGTTGTCGAGACTGCAGGATAGCCAAGTGAGTGATGGCATCTTCTGGGTTATCACATGGGTGCTCTCCTTCCTCAGAGTTTTGCTCATGGACCCACAACACCTCCAGAGGGTTCACCAGTGAATCCTGGCATGCAATATATTGTGTTTCTTTTTAGAGAGAGAGAGATAAATAAAGATAACTAACCAGTAGCATCAACTGGATGCAAGGCAAAGCATTCTTCTTCATTTGAATCAAGAGTTGTCTGATCACCAATAACACAGTTTACTGGAAGTAATGGACCAGGAACAACTGAATCACCTATTAAAATGATCACATTTAAAAATAATTATAAAACATCTTCAAATTTCACTTAGCTTTCACTAGATGTAGACCTGAAAAGAGAACCAGGCAATGTTAACAAGGATTAAAATATCTGCTTGGAGATCCTCACATCTATGCTCAGAAGCTCCTATACAAGTATTTCATTGGTGTAGAAACCAAACTGCATAATTCTGGCCCATTAAGGTCCTCAGATCTCTAGGAAATTAATGTTGTATGCATTTTTTTTTACCTGAGCATCATGATGGCAATTCAGATGGATATCTTAGTGAGTGCATGTTTATCACTATATTTCAGTCAATAATGTCCAATAAAATCTCAAGTTCCATCACGCTGTCCACTAGCACATATCAGGCTGTCTGCGTAGTCCGCTACTGTTCTTGCTGCTGATTCATGACTGCACTACCAGATTCTGTTCATACAGAATCATCAAGTTTGCAGATAATACAACAGTAGTCAGCCTCATCAGCAACAATGATGAGTCGACTTACAGAGAGGAGGTTGAGCAGCTTGTAAAATGGTATAAGAATAACAACCTAAGTATCAATGTGGACAAGACAAAGGAGATGATTGTGGACTTCTGGAGGCAAATGTCAACCATTTTTCATTATACATCATTGGTTCCATCGTGAAGAGAATAGTCCTTGGTGAGTATTCAAAGGACAGCCTATTCTGGATCCACAACACCACCTCATTAGTCAGGAACTAAATAAACAGGTTAGTTTAAGTACACAAGTGACAAAATCTCTAGCTGATAGCAATGTAAAGTAATTGGGATAAGTCAGTTATTCCCACCATTTTTACTACCTTTTTGAGGATGCCTTTATTAACACTAATTTTTCAAGTTATGAAGTTATCCATTTTATGTGTAAGTTCTGTTGTGAAGCCAACCACTAAATTTAACGTTGTCAGTGGGCAAGATGCTTATTAGAAATTATTTATCATGATTCCCGATCCAATAATCTTAATAAATAGAAGGTTGTAAAGGAGAACTGACAATTTTTTGATATATTGTTTATACAGTACAAGGCACTTTAAATTTTTTTAAATGAAATTTAAATTTAGATATTCAGCATGGTAACAGACCCTTTCAGCCAGCCCACAGGCCCATGCTGCTCAAATACACCCGACCCCCCAGTATATTTTGAAGGGTGGGAGGAAACCAAAGCACCCCGAGGAAACACACGCAGACATGGAGAGAACATACAAACCTCTTACAGACAGTACCAGATTCAAACCCAGGTTGCTGACACTATAGTAGGGTTAGGGTTGTGCTAACCACTGTGCTAACTGTACCACTTTCTTTGGCATGGATCAAAAACACAATTTATGAATGGAGCATTTAGATTTTTTTTTAAATCTCAGCTTTGGTTTAAATTTGACAATTTCACACCATAAAAAAGATTTATGGAATTGAGTGGATTTTAAAAGACATTCAATTAAAGAGAGTGAATGAAATTGAGAAAAAGATTATCAAAGATTAATCATCAGACTCAAGGGAAGGAATGACCTCTTCAAGACAAATATACAAATAAGTAACTTCATTAATCAAATGGTCAGATGAAAATTAGTAGCAGTGAAAAAATTTCATTGAATTAATAGCTGAATGGTTTGTATGTTACAGAAAAATAAATAAAGAATACTAACACAAGGCTACTTCCATACCACTTGGAACTGTTTGTAGCTTCTTATTTGGTCGATCTTTAATATTGTCATTGTTAGTATCTTTAAAATCCATAAAAACATCTTCAGCTCCATCACTGAGAAGTTCCTCTGAAAATAAAAAAGAAAAAAAATTAACTTTAACCTTCACAGGAAGGATTACATTTATGTGATTTATACACACATTTACAGGTTTAACCATAGAACCACAGAACTCTAAAGCACAGAAACAGGCCCCTTTGCCCCTAGTCTGTGTTGAACCTTTTTTTTTTGCCTAGTCCAACTGACCTCCACCCAGTCCATAGCCCTCCATACCTCTCCCATCCATGATCCTATCCAAATTCTTCTTAAATGTTAAAATTGATCCCGCATTCAACACCTCAGCTGGCAGCTCGTTCCACACTCCCATCACTCTCTGTGTGAAGAGGTTTCCCCTAATGTTCCCCCAGAACTTTTCCCCTTTTATCCTTAACCCATGTCCTCTGGTTTGTATCTCACCTACCCTCAGAGGAAAAAACCTATCTACATTTGTTCTGTCTATCCCCCTCATAATTTTAAATACCTCTGTCAAATCTTCTCTCATTCTTCTACGTTCCAGGGAATAAAGTCCTAAACTGTTTATCCTTTCCCTGCAACTCAGTTCCTGAAGTCCGGGCAACATCCTCATTAGCTTCTCTGCACCCATTCTATCTTATTGATGACTTCCCTGTAGTTAGGTGACCAAAACTACACATAATACCCAAATTTGGCCTCACCAATGCCTTATATAACTTTACCATGACATCCCAACTCAATATTTGGATTATGAAGGCTAATATGCCAAAAGCTCTCTTTGCCACCCTATCCACCTGTTATGCCACTTTCACAGAATTATGTATCTGTATTCCCAGGTCCCTTTGTTCTACCACACTGCTCAGTGCCCTACCATTCACAGTGTATGTGCTTTCTTGGTTTGTCTTTCCAAAATGCAACACCTCACACTTGTCTGCATTAAATTCCATTGACCATTTTTCAGCCCATTTTTCCAGCTGGTCCAGATCCCTCTGCAAGTTTTGAAAACTTTCTTCGCTGTCCACAACGCCTCCAATCTTAGCACTTGCAAACTTTCCTGCAAGGATATTAGTCCCCCTCCAGTTCAGAAGCAAACCATCCCATTGGAACAAGTGCCACCTTCCCTGGAAGAGGGCCAAATGATCCAGAACTTTAAGACCTTCCTCCTGCATAATGTCTTTAGTCACGTGTTAAGCGGAATTATCCTCCTATTTTTAACCTCACTAGCATGTGGAACAGGTAGCAATCCTGAGATCATAACCCTAGGAGGTTCTGTCCTTCAACCTAGAGCCTAACTCCATGAACTCTCCTTACAGGACCTCTTCACCTTTCCTACCCACATCATTGGTTCCTATTTGGACCACGACATCTGGCTGCCCACCATCCCTCCTGAAAATGCCGTGAACTCGATCTGAGATATCTCAGACCCTGGTACCAGGGAGGCAACCAGGTAAAGTACATCCAGGATACTTTATCTCTTCCACAGAACCCCTTATCTGTTCCCCTAACTATGGAATCCCCTATTATTACAGCTCACCTCTTCCTCTTCCCTTCCCTTCTTAGCTACATGATCAGATTCCAAGCCAGAGACCTGATTACCGTGGCTTGTCCCTATTATGTCCCCGTCCCCCAACAGTATCCAAAATAGCACACTTGTTATAGAGGGGAATGGCCAAAGGGGTGCCCTGCACTGTCTGCCTGTTCCCTTTCCCTCTCCTGACTATCACTCATCCACCCTTCTCCTGCCTCCTAGGTGTGAGTGTCCCTGTAACTCCTGTCCATCATCCCCTCTACCTCCCAAATGATCCAAAGTTCATTTAACTCCAGCTCCAACTCCTTAATTCAGCTTGTCATGTGCTGCAGTTGAATGCACTTCTCGTAGATGAAGTCATCAGAGATACTGCTGGCGCCACTGACAACCCACATTCTGCAAGAGGAGCATTCCCCTGCCTTGGTTGCCATTCCCCTTGTTTATGACTAGAGAAAAAAAGTTGACATCTAAAACCCTCCCTTATCTGTGTCGTTCCTCGAATAGTGTAGCCCTTTCTCACTTCAACTCCTACTATCCCTCATCTTTTACCTGTTCTCACCAAAGTCCGCTGACCCAAAGCCTTACAACTCTGACTCAGTCCACTCCAATGATGACCACTTCCTACTTCTATACTGCTTTCATTAAGAATTCAAAATGTAACATGAAAACTGAAAAGATCTGGGTGACAGGAAGAAAATTGAACCCTGCTATGACAATAGATTAAGGCTTACTGTAGTTCATCTTGTACAAATCCAAGACTAGAAAAGGACTAAGACAGAAAGGAGATTGTATCTTTATTCTTAGTTATCTGATTTTTAAAAAAATATCAACATATTTTTTCCCTGTCTTGCTGATCTTCCCACCAACTCTCAGCCAACAGGAAACCCTGCCTTTTACTTCCTTTTTTTTCCCTTGTGTAAACCTGAACAGTATATATTATTAAAATATAAATAATATTGGAGGGCTCTCCATTTGGTAGAAAATGCAGTTAGATTAGAAGGAGAGTTTGAATCTGGAACATGAGGATATTAATCTACACTTTGTCCATTAAGGGAGAAAGACTCATTTGGTTTGTGCAATGCATTCACATGTCTTCTTTTCTTTGGCTTGGCTTCGCGGACGAAGATTTATGGAGGGGTATGTCCACATCTGCTGCAGGCTCGTTGGTGACTGACAAGTCCGATGCGGGACAGGCAGGTACGGTTGCAAGGGAAAATTGGTGGGTTGGGGTTGGGTGTTGGGTTTTTCCTCCTTTGCCTTTTGTCAGTGAGGTGGGCTCTGCGGTCTTCTTCAAAGGAGGTTGCAGCCCGCCGAACAGTGAGGTGCCAAGATGCACGGTTTGAGGCGATATCAGCCCACTGGCGATGGTCAATGTGGCAGGCACCAAGAGCTTTCTTTAGGCAGTCCTTGTACCTCTTCTTTGGTGCACCTCTGTCTCGGTGGCCAGTGGAGAGCTCGCCATAGAACACGATCTTGGGAAGGCGATGGTCCTCCATTCTGAAGACGTGACCCACCCAGCGCAGTTGGGTCTTCAGCAGCATGGATTCGATGCTTGCGGACTCTGCCAGCTTGAGTACTTCGATGTTGGTGATGAAGTAATTCCAATGAATATTGAGGATGGAGCGGAGACAGCGCTGATGGAAGCGTTCTATGAGCCGTAGGTGATGCCAGTAGAGGACCCATGATTCGGAGCCGAACAGGAGCATGGGTATGACAACAGCTCTGTACACGCTGATCTTTGTGTGTTTCTTCAGGTGGTTGTTTTTCCAGATTCTTTTGTGTAGTCTTCCAAAGGCGCTATTTGCCTTGGCGAGTCTGTTGTCTATCTCTTTGTCGATCCTTGCATCAAATGAAATGGTGCAGCCGAGGTAGGTAAACTGGTTGACCGTTTTGAGTTCTGTGTGCCCGATGGAGATGTGGGGGGGGGGGTGGCTGGTAGTCATGGTGGGGAGCTGGCTGATGGAGGACCTCAGTTTTCTTCAGGCTGACTTCCAGGCCAAACATTTTGGCAGTTTCCGCAAAACAGGACATCATGCGCTGGAGAGCTGGCTCTGAATGTACAGACTGCACATCTATTCAACACTAGTCAGCAGTGTTAATAACCATATATAGTGTTGAGGATGCATTATATTCTACTTCCAAAATTTATACCATCCACTTTTAAACCATCATACATTGCAAAATAATGGGACGTTCTTTGGTAGAATATGAATATCCACAAAGCCTTTGAGAAATTACTTGGGGAGAGGGCTATAAATTAAGATATACTGCACACTGGAGATATAGTGCCCTCCATGGGGTTTCGGACAAAGACACTTTTTTTCCTTTATTTGAACCTCTGCTCCAGTTTTAAATTTATAATCAAACTTGATTAAAGAGCATATTCAAGGTTATTTGTATACATTTTGGTTTGACCATGTAACAAATACAGCGCTTTTTAATACATAGTCCCTTCATTTCAGGGTACCATAATATTTGAGACATAGCAATGGTATGTATATTAGTCTTGTTTAGTACTTTGTTGCATATCCCTTGCATGCAACGACTGCTTCAAGTCTGTGTTTCATAGACATCACCAAGTACTGAGTATCTTCTCTGATGATGTTTTGCCAGGCCTCTACTGCAGCCATCTTCATCTCCTGCTTGTTTTTGGATCTCAAGTTTTATCTTCAGCATATGGAAAGCATGCTCAATTAGATTTAGATTGGGTGCCTGACTTGCCCATTCAAGAATTTTCCAGATTTTAGCTTGGAAAAACTCCTTTGTTGCTTTAGCAGTATGTTTGGGATCATTGTCTTACTCTAGGATGAAGCATCCTCCAATGAGTTTGGATGCATTTGCTTGAAATTGAGCAGATGTGATGTTTCTATACACCTAAAAATTCAATTTGCTACTGCCGACAGCAGTCACATCATCAATGAAGATCAGTGTGCTCCACATCGGGGATCACTCTTCCAGTGTGGCTAACGACACAAGGACCGGGTCCTGCTGAAAAAGCACATGAGGAGAAGCAAAATAGACCTGCTGGTTGAGAAGATGCACTTACTGCATGCAAATCCAATGCATGCCTATGTGGCATACCCAGATGGCAACGAGGATACAGTCTTTTTTTTTTTAAATTAACTTTTGGCAACTTTTATTTAGCAACAGATCCTCAGTTGTGCCAGTTTACATGTTTTTCCTTATTTTAATAGAAACCAGGTACAAAGTTTGTTTCACATTTGATTTACTTCTTCCACTTAATTCACAAACAAGTCAACACCATTTAAAATTGACGTCACCAAAACAGATTCACAATTGGGGAAAAGATCATCTAGAGAAAAGCATCGGCGTGATGAAAATGGAATGGTTGGCACACTGATTTCCTGAGGTGTGCTGTCCTAGCTGCTCTCTCCTAGTGTATGCTTGTCAAACAGATACTCGGCCATGCCAGACTGAGGAGCGCCCATGCGGGTCAGATTGGTGATCATGTCTCCAAGCTTCTTTATGGCCTCGACCTGCTCATGGAGGTAGTGAGTCTCCAGGAAGTCACACATATGAGGGTCATTCTTGTCAGAAGCAAGTTTGTGGAGATCCAGGAGAGACTGGTTGACGGTCTTTTCCAGGTGCAGGGCGCACTGCAAGGCTTCAAGACCATTGCCCCACTCGTCCCGGTCAGGTTTCGAAACGTCCTAGAGAATCACACGTCCCCCACGCTGGTTCTGAAACTTGATCAGTTTCTCCATGTGCTCCCGCTCCTCGTGGGACTGATCCAAGAAGAACTTGCCGAAGTTCTTCAATGCCACATCATCCCGATCAAAGTAAGCCGACATAGACAAGTAGACGTAGGAAGCATAAAGCTCCATGTTGATCTGCCGGTTGACGCTGGCTTCGCAATCCAGGTGGTAATTCTGGCGCACTTGGGAAGTCATCTTTCTGCACTGGCTCCGACACAAAACAGTTGCTCAAATCAAAAAAGAGATGAAAGTATTTCTTGAAGGCGAGGTTTGAAAGGGGGGGGGTCTATTCCATTCAAACACTGTTGAAGCAAGAATACAACCTGGGTTCTGAGGATATAGTCTCGATCAGAGATCTGGCACCTTCAGGAATTGAAGTCCCGACTCCCACAATAGGCCTGGAACCTCCAAATACCCTGCACAGGGTTCCGGACAGCTGAGCTACCATCAGATCCGGGACACCCAAGTCCCCCTTTGAGTCCCACTATCCAAGAACCACAGAAGGCACAGGAAGTTCTGTAAGAGCAAAATCTAAGGCGTTCAATCAGAATAACCAGGCCCCCTGACAGACTCAACTTGTAAAGAATTGTGTTGCTGATCATGGTCTCTGTTTTCACCTGCAGGTTCTTTTCTGAAGGAAGGGGTGAATACAGTGAACTGGAATTCAGTCTATGTATAGATTGGACGGTCAACCCCTCCTCTTGGCTCCGCCCCCGTTGGTCCCGATATAAACCCCATTTTCCCGCCTTACCTCTGATTTACCTGATGACTATTATAGATACTGACCATTAGTTGTAAGCAAATAAAAGCGTGTATGCTCCTCACGTCTCTGGGTACTATTGATCACGTTACAAGGGTCAAATAAAGGAAAGTGTCTTTGTCCCAAACATTATGGAGGGCACTGTATACTACACATTCATTGAGGTCACCATTCAATCCTATATATCCTTTATAATCCTGTACATTTAATAAATGCATTTTAAAATGTGTATGTAACTGCAGAAATCCAAATACATTTTGCTTGATGCATTCTTACATATGAACTTTTGACCTGTTTATTTGTAATAAGTTATGATTCTGTAATGTATTAAATTGATCAACGTGCAGCTAGCCACTTAAAAGTAGGCAAAATTTGTTATAAGCTTACCATGCAACCTGCAGTTCAATGATTCCTTCTTAAGTTGCATAGGTTGTCAAATACGTACTCTCAAAGTTATAAATTATGCAAGTACAGTACTTTCTTGCAGAAATTACTTCCAACCATCTAATACACCCAACGGGTTCCCCTGCAGCTGGCTAGTGTTGAAGACTACAAATAAACTTGTATAATAAATATTCTCCAATACTATTTTAATTTTAAAAAGGAGCAGGTGCGATATACAATGGGCTGCTGGTTTGTTTTTTTTCAAGAAATATCCTAAACTAGGTTATTAGAAATGATGATAAAGTACTGATCAGGAAACTGATGAAAGAAACAAGAAATCTAACATATGCCTAAAAATTACATGTAACATACCTAACATACAAGTCTCTCCCTCATCTCCAAATCCATCATTCCGAAAGCTATTTTTATAATAGCTTAGTGTGAATCCGTCTTTCATGGTAGCATTCAAATTATTTTCAGGTGTTTGAGGAAGTAATGATTCACTTGTGCTCATTAGATTGTCGTGCAGCATGCCACTATTCCCTAACGTCCCATAATTATCACCTGCCAAAAATAAAGTATATACAAAATTATTTTTTTCCAAAAAATTAATCCAGCCATATACAATTCCATCAATTATGATGAGAATGGAGAAATGGTCTGTCTAGCATAAGTGAACTATCAACAGGTTTAACAGTGTAGGCAAGGATGAACTCTAAAAAAAATATTTACTGCATTTACAATTTTTGATGCATGCTATGAAAATGTTACACAAAAATGTTTTATGGATTTCAAAATAATACTTATTCTCCTAACATTTTATCCTGTATGTAAAATATCTAGTTGATGTGAGATAGAAGGATTAGAAGTGAGATAGAAGTGTTTTAGAAGGATGGAAAATATGAAATTCCTGTGAAGCTGAATTCCTACTTCACAACCTTCAGCAGATAATCAGGGTATTTCAAAGCACCATGCGAGAAAGCTCCATGACTCGGGTGATTAACTCATCTAGTATCTCTGTTAGAAACTAATAATTATCTCTCTACTAACATCTGTACATCGGATTATCTTACATTGCTTTCTACTTTGCAATATGTAGTTCCCAAGTTTTAAAAAAAATTGGTTAGAGATATTACTGCCTGAGCAAACTTTTATTGCTGACCTTATTACTTTCAAAATGAATGACAGGTAAGGTACTCTTAAAGGAATCTGCATTTCAAATACATTTGTAAGTCTAAATCTGATCGAGGCGGAATTGCCTGAGGACAGAATTTCATTCTGTGATGATAGGCCAACCATCAAAAATTAATTCTTTCCAGATGCAGCCCAACCTTCTGAAGATTCACAGCACTTTCTGCTCTTACTTTAGGTGACTTCTCCTGAATGATATTATTGAACAGGCTGTAATTTTACAATATGGCTGATATAATTAACAATATAAATTCCCTATTGTAGAGCTCGTCGAAAGAATCAAAGACTTGTTGATCCAAACCAAGGCTTTTATTAGCAAAAGACAGGAACTCTTCACAGGTGGCCGACCAGTCCGGAATGATCCGACCTGGCTAGGGACACAACCCTTTAAGGCCCAGACAGTAGGCGTGGCTTAGCTCTCAGCCAATCGCTGTAAGCATAGTCTAGATACTGTACCTATATACACTATATACATTGGTGATAGATCTGTACTATCACACCTACATCCCATGGTGGAATCTAAGCTCCTGTCATATGATCTTTGGACAAGTACTATGCATAAATAAATCAAAAATTTCACTACAATGCCACACTTCCAACATATCCTACAACATTACCTCAAAAAGTATTTAAAGAGCTGTCAGGCTCTGTAAAATGCAAGTGTACATATATTTATGGGAAATGAATCCCTGAAAGCACAAATACAAGTCTGAGTTAATGGTAAGGGAAAATACAAAAGATAAATCCCATTTAGAAGAATTTAGTGTCAATGATGTGTTGTTGCCATGTTATCTTCCCTGAATACTCTGAGAAAATAGTAGGAATGAACAGTCAACATGGATTTATGAAAGTCATGCTTGACAAATCTGTTAAGTTTTTTTGAGGTTGTAAACAACCGAATAGAAAAATCAAACCAGTTGCTACAAAATATTTGAACTTTCAGAAGGCCTTTGACAAGATTATAGTGCATGAAAACAGGACATTGAGCCCACCACATCCACAATGAGCAGAGGGCACCCATCTGTGTTAATCCCATCTTCCAGCACTTGGCCTGTAGCCTTCAAAGCCTAAGCAAATGAAGAGCAGCAAACCTGCTTCTAGCACTCTCTCTGGCAATGCATTGCATGTACTCAATACTTTCTGGGTGACAAAAGTTCCCTTCAAATTCCCTCTAAGTCTCTTACTCCTTATTGTAAATCGATGTCTTCTAGTTTCATCCTGTATAATTCGACCAAGCCTCCCCAGTCTCTCCTCATTACTAAAACGCTCCATTACTCTGCATCCTCTCCAGTGCTATCACATCCTTTCAATAGTTGGTGACCAATGTAAAACATTGTACTCCAGTTAGGGTTTGACTAATAGTTATGAGTTGCCATACAGGAAATATTTGATCAAAGTTAGAGCACACTAAAATATTCTCGTGAACTGAGAATTGGTTAACAGGTAGAAAATGAACAGCAGGAATAACAGGATATTTTAGGTTGTTCACAATCTCTATCAATATTTAGGAAGAAAGAATCTTGAGTAATATAATTGAAAAAAATGGAAGTCTGAAGGTCCTCCAAGGCCCAATCTGAGCCTCCAACACCTCATTTATCTGGCTAAACTTAATTTCTCACCTAATAACTTCTCTTTCAACCCCACTCATTTTTCAGGTGGAATGTGTAGCTATGTAAACTTATATGAACGCCTATTATATCTAACCTACTGTGGGATTTTTGGAACAGTCCCTCTTTCAGTTCTATTTCAATGAAAAAGATCATGAAAAGAACTGAAGCAAATGAATTGTGTCTTCACCATATTTTAATTACCAGAAAGGAGGTGTTGAGTGCCTTAGACTGTATTAAGATGAAGAAATCTTCAGGCCAGAGAACTACAGGTCAATGAGCCTGACATCAATAGTGGGAAAGTTGCTGAGTGTTGGGGGATTCTGAGGGCATTTGGATATGCACACACTGATTAGAGGCAGTCACCATAGCTTTTTGCATAAGAAGGTGTGTCTTACTTAGAAAAGGTAACCAAGAGAATTGGTGAGAACTAAGAGGGGGACATTGTGCATGTCTGATCTTCCTACCTAAGAAGGATATACTGTACTTACAATAAAGATAGAAGTGGGAAAAATCAACTGTTTGATTCTTGGTATGACAAATATTAAGCAGACAAGGCCTATAATCACGAGTTTAAAAGAGTTGGATGTGATCTCATTGAAACATACAAAATTCTGACAAGATAGATGAGGAGATGATGTTTTTAGCTGGGCTGTGTATAACCAGAGGTCATAATCTCAAAATAAGGAGTAATCTATTCAGGATAGAGGGGAAGAGAAAGTTCTACACCCAGAATTTGGAGAATCTTTTAAATTCTTCACCCAAGATGCTCAGTAACTGAATATATTCAATACAGAAATCAGTTTAATATGGGAAAGTAAAAGTGAGGGAGATCAGCCATTATTTTATTGAATGGTGGAACAGGCATGAGGGGCCAAAAGGCCAACTCTTGTTTCTATTTTATATATTGTTAATGCATCTAAAAATAAAGCATGAACAATATTTTCAGAGTGAGGGTCACTAGGCTGCTTTTATGCTATCTTAATATATTGCAGAAGGTGGCTCATACAGGGTTGATTCAAAGAAAATACTCCACATATTCAAAGCACGCATTTCACATAAATAAAAACCTCTAGACTGTTACGTCTGCAAACACAGAAAATAACATTTAAAGTCAGATTTTCAGATCCTCTCTTGTATGCCCTGAAGTGGAAGACTTAAGTGAAATGATACTTAACAAAACATTTTCTCTTGTTGCCCAGCAACAAAGCAGGGCATGCTGCCATGCTGCCATTGTTTTGTTGACACCTTACTGAAAATATGTGCCCTAAATTGATCTTTACAAAAACTCTGACCATTAACATGGCATATGGAAGACATTTTAGCAGTAGTATCTATACTTCATCTTTGATTTGAGAGCTATTCTTTCATAAAGCTGGTGTAGTTGTGTGGCTGCAACTATGATTTTACATTTAGATCTTTAAGACAAAGAACTGCATCAGGGTGGCAAAGTATTGTATATCGCTAAGATATCTATTTGAATCTGACAATCAAGCAGTGAATCATTGTGTGTCCTACAGTCTGTTCTTAATTACCACAACAGCAGAGTGTGAAGGATAGAAAAAAAGTGAACAGCAATTTGAGGATAAGTCATCAAATCAGCCATGTAATCATGATCTATTTAACTAGCAGTTCTGGCTGAGACCAGTACTGTCATGGCAACAGTATCTAAGAAATAATAACACAGAATTGAAGGATGCACAATCTTAGAAGAGTTAAATTCTATACTAAGATATGTAGGTAGATTTATAGTTCACTCCATGGACAGCAATCTGTTTTATTACAGAACCCATTAAATTACTATTCCACCAAAATTAATGACATCAAAAATCAAATAAGCTCTAAAATGGGTGAGTGCTCCACTCTGCTAGTTTACTTGCAGGAGTAATGAAAATCTCCCCTAATGAAGGAAGAGGAGTGCAATTAAATTTTCAAAAAAATTTAGACTTCAAGGATTTTTTCTCCAAAAACAACCTTGGGATTTCATACTTTGTTGCAACCCTTCCTCACACAACAGAGTCCATTCCAAATGCCGATTGATGGTGGGTGTGAGCAAATCGTGACCTGATGCCTCATCCGAGGAACTCTACAATGCAAAATGAACACACCAGAAATGCCAGTATTTCAGGCATTACCACTGAATTTGTAAGGGATGGTGTCATAATTTAAACAGTGCGAAAAAGAACGTGGTTTCACGTTCCTCAACCCTGAGATCTCCTTCAAAAGAAATCGCTCTTGGAAATTCTGAATTAGAATCATCAAAGTAGGGAGAGATAAACGAGCCATTCTGTTTTTCTTTAATCAATCCTTTTTCTGAATTTCCACTGCTTTGCATTCTATTCGACCTGAATGGCTGAGCGTTCCACTACTCTGCATCCCCCCTCCTCCCACCCACCCCATTGCTATGGGAGGTTTTCTTCCTTAAAAGCACAGCATGTGCAAGCGCCCAGTAAGTGCAGTTTCAGAATTTACAATAATCCTATTCAACATCTCTCCATCATGACGAGAAATAACTTATCCTACGGGCCACTGCAGCATCAGGAAATTTCTATCCATGACTGTAGATCATGGATTTGTTAAACAGTGGGTTTAAACAGTTTTCTTCTCACCAAATCCATTATCCTGAAGAATGCTGCCCATCTCTTCTTTCAGGGTGATCGCCTCGGATGTACTCTGGTTTAGTGTGAAGTGCTCAGCCACATCAATTGCACTAGAGACAAAGTTACATTTAATTAAACAATTAATAATTACAGTCCACATCTTCTAACACCAAAAAATTACATTCAATCCTCCTTAAGCTGTTCATAGTTAACTGCTATTCATAATAGGTATTGATATAAATTGCAGCGGAGATTCGCCAGGATGTTGCCTGGAATGGAAAATAGGTTTTATGAGGTAAGGTTAGCAGAGCTGGAACTTTTCTCTCTGGAGAATAAAGGATGAGAGGAGATTTAATAAATGTCTACAATATTATTAGAGACATAGATAGGGTGGACAGCAGTGCCTATTTCCCAGGTTAAAATAGCAAACACCAGAGGACATATGTACAAGATGAAGGGAGGCAAGTTTAGGGGAGAGATCATGGGTGAGTTGTGGGTGCCTGAAATGGCTTGCCAAGGATGGTGTTGGACGCTGAGACATTAGGGGCATTTAAGATACTTTTAAGACAGACACATGGCTGGAAGAAAATAGAGGGTTACAGGGTAGGGAGGGTTTACTATTTTTTTAAGGAATATATGGGTCAGCACAAGATTGAAGGATGAAGCACCTGTACTGTGCTATAATGTTCTATAACTATCCTTTTAAGTAATTTGAGTTATGTGGTTATCTGGCTAAAATTAACTTGAATATTATTTATTTCAATCAATGTTTTATATTTATTAACTTGAATATTGTTCATTTCAATCAATGCTTTATTTTATATTTATTCCACAAGTATATTAGCATCATAAATGAGAAATAAATTAAATGGAATAAGCAACATGCAGGACAAAATTTCAGCCAAGGGCTATGATTTCCACACATAATGGTCACCCAATCTCAACTAGTTCACTGGAGAGGCATCAAAAGGACTGGAGTAAATATTTTAACTCCCTTATAGCAATGTTATAGATTATATTTGCATAATTATAATTTCACAGAAAAATGCTGAATACATAACCAACACTGATGCCTGAGAATTTATCACGATTTATTCAGAACTGGTGAAATACAATAATTTTGTCACCTTTGTACAGCAGCAAAATTTAACCAACTCTTGTCCAGATATTCCTCTGTACCAAAAAAAGCATACTAGACTGATGCAGATAAGGTAAGCTCATGAACATTTTGGCTGTTACCTCATTGTCTATTGCATAGTTGGCTTCCTTCCTAATGGTGGACTCAGTGTGGGCCAGACCCAGATCTTTCAAAATGTCTGCCTTCAACAAACATGGTTTCCCCTCCACCACCATTAACTCAGCCCTCACCCACATCTCCTATTTCCCACTCATCTGCCCTGGCCCCCTATGCCCCAAGATGCAACAAACAGAATCTTCCTCATCCTCACCTACCAAAATACTAGCCTCCGCATCTAACACATTATCCACCAGAATTTCCAGCACTTACTACAGGATCCCATCACCAGACACACTTTTACTTCTCCTCCCCTCTCAGCCTTCCGTAGGGACCATTTCGTCGTGATTCCCTCATGCACTCATCCCTCTCCACCTACTCCACACGCACCCCCCCCCCCCCCGCCCCCCAGCACAGGAGGTACACCACTTGTTCCCACACCTCTATGGCCCAGAGCCCCAAACAGGCCTTTCAAGCGAAGTGACACTTCACTTTTATTTCCACGGGACTAATTTACTGCATCCGATGCTCCCTTTGTGGCATTCTCTACACCAGAGAGACCAGTCACAGATTGGGAGATCACTTTGCTGAGCACCTCCTCTCTGTCCACAACCACAGTAACCTCCCAGTAGCCAACCATTTCAATTCTGAATCACACTCCCAGACTCACAAGTCTGTCCATGGCCTTTTGCACCATCCTTCCCTGATCACCCACAGATTGCAGGAACAACACCTTATCTGTCAAGGCACTCTCCAGCCAAATGGGATGAACATCGATTTCTCTGCTTTCTTAAACTTGCTCACTTTTTCCTCCCCCCTTGCCTCTCTAGTTTTTCCAGTTCTCCCTTCCCTCTTACCCACCCAGTCATCACTCCTCCCTGCATTGCTGTTGTACCTTCCCTCCCCTCATCCACCTATTACTCCTGCCTTTGCTACTCCCCTTCTCCCTACCCTTTTATTCGGATGCCTGCCAGAATTCTCTCATACTTTGAAGAAGGCTCAAGCCTGAAATGTTGGTTATGTATTTCTACCTTTGCTTACCTAATGGGCACTGCTTCAGCCAAAAGTCGTTTAACTTCTGCTTTAATGAAGGCTCTGTCCCCAGGACTGTATCTCCTGCTCTTGGTGATGACAGCCTTGCAGTTGGGTGTGAGGTTTTTGAACAGGGGTGGCAGCAGTGGGACCCGGAGGGTGGACAGAGCACAGATAGTTTTCGGCAGGGAGAGGTTTAAAAATTTATAGTTGCTGACCGTGAGGAGGGTGGGGCCCATCAAATGCATCTGCATGCTCTTGAGTTTGCACTGAATGTCCAATCCCAGTATGACTGGCACACAGAGCTGTGGCATAATAAGCTTAAAATCCTTGTACTTAGTGCCCATATGGTCAATGTCATGTTACAGTTGCCATGGATCTCAGCCGAGTGGGATTTGGAGACCAGATTGACTTTACTTCGCTGGAGTCACCACAAGGGAGTAGCGCAATACTGTGCCTTGGTGAATGAAGTTATCCGTGCTCCCGATATCAAATAGGCAGTTTGTGATGCAACCATTTACCTCGATGTCCATCATGGCCCTCGCTGGTTAATGTCAGCTGTCCTGGTCCAGGGTGATAGAGGATAATGTCTGGTTGCTGTCTGAATCACTGATGTAGTGATGGTTTGGAGGCACCCCCCCAAGATGGCTGCCCCCATACTGTGTGCGCAGTGCTGCTCTTATGATTAAATTGTAGCACTATCTATTCACCACACTGGACAGAGTTGTGATTAATATGCTTTAATCGCCATAAAACATCAGCACATCTAACATGCTGCTGGCCCAGTTCCAAGGCAGGTACTGTGGGAGGGGTTTGGGGATAACAGTCTTTATGGGGATTCTGAGGGGAGGAGTCACAGGGGCAGGCCAGCCCATACAGACAGAGCTAATAGCTATATAGTGGTTCCACCACCTTGCTAGCTTTGGAAATTTCAGGATACATGTAGAGAATTAAATGAAGCATGATACATAACTGCTAAATTATGAACATAAACTGCTCATAAGATGGCTAACTAAGTTCGATGTATGTCACCTCAATAACTACACATGGATAAACAAGTAAAGAAGCAGACAAATTTTTCAATGTGGACAGCCAGGAAAGTTCACCTAAGAAATAGAAGCGATCATAGCACCAAGGAAATGCTTCAGAATAATCTTAAAGGGGTTATTCTAGACCAAGAAATGGTTTTAATCTTAATAAAGTGAGCTTCAAATTGGCAAAAATATGATCGATGTAAAGAGCTAAGAATTATTTAAGAACTTCAACACAGAATCAGATCAAACTTTAAATGTTTTATTTCAAATATGACCGAGAAGCACTTCCTAAGAAACTGTAATCAAATGTTATATTGCTAAAATAATGTTTATAATCAGCAAACTAAATCCTTTAAGAGCACAAAAAAGAGTGAAAATATTCCATGCTGCAGCAGGGCAGCAGTGCAACATGTAATTTCACCCATCAAAATGTAAAGTTCAGGGACTCACTCCACATCTGGCAACTGAATGGAAAAATCATGAAACTCCTCAGGCAGCGTTATGGCATTGTACGTGGCTTCAAGGTTTTCCTCAGCAAGATCCACAATATCTGCAACAATTAAATCGCAACCAATTAGGATGTTATAATGATTTAGAGCTTATGGGTTAATGTCATTTTCTTTCCTGCTGTTGCAATGATCAAGAAAACTATAACAACAAAACAGTGATTAGATTCCCTCACCCATAATGAAGACTGCAAATTGAAATCACGTATTAGCAATTTTACAACTTCAATATAACTGTAATGAGAGAATGGCAACTGCCCAGGAGAGTATTCAGCCTATTGAGTCCATACTGCCACAATGCAAGTTATCTGCTGATCCTTCTCTGACCTTTTCACTTCTGGCCTGAAACTTCATTCCCTTTGAATGCAATGAGTAATTCTGCCTCCATTGTTTTCAATGGCAATACATTACAGATCCAAACCCTTCATGTCACTTTTGGTTCTGTTGCTTTTCACCCTTATCCTGGCTCTGATTCTTGACCAGCCAATAGAATCTGCTTCTATTCATAATTTTATAGGTTTCTATCAGATCTCCTTGCAACCTCCTCAAGGCTTTATTTTAAAACAAGCTTTTAACTGGCCACTTTTGTTCAACCCTTTAGTTTATTCTTAACAGAAGAAGTGGATGCAAGTCTTGGCTACATCCCACCATAGACCCAAGCTTTCTACAGTCAGACCAGAACCAATGGAACTAATCCTGAAATCCCTAAACTTCTAATAACTGATTGATAAAATGCCAGTATGTGGATCACATCTACATGTAGAACAAAATGAGTTCTGGCTAAAGAAGGCTGTGGTGAAAGTTGGTCCAGGTTCCAAACACCAAAAAGATCCAAAAACTGAACTTGTTTTTAGCGCTGACATGACATCACAAGTGGAAAAAAAATTCAACTGACTTTCCTGTGTAGGGGTCTGACACTCTGTTGGCACCAGTTTCATTACAATAATGATTTAAAAAAAACAAAATCTTTGCTTCTGGCCAGGAAGATGCGAAACAGAGCTGGGTCCAAGTCTTCAGCAGGAGTAGGCTAGTCATCTCTACAAGTATGCTACACTATTTATTAAGAGGATGGCTGATCTGTTTATAAACTCAATTTTGCTTTCCATCTGCAGAACTATACATCCAATAGCTCACCAGTATCTATCTACTTCATTCTCCGAATTCCTCCACATTTATCACATTTACGTTTATAATTAGCTATTCAGCACAGGTGCCTCTGTAATGACTGCTGTCTTCCCGAACCCTGGTTTCCATTATGGACAGAGCCCTTGACCGTATCAGCTGATCTCACAACCTCTTCTCTTGGACCGAGCAAAAAGCAAGCTCCCCTAGTCCTCATTTTCCAACCCATCAGTTTTGCATTCAATAGATCATTGTTTTTAAGTTATACCAACTCCAAAAATATTCCACCATAGGTCATGTATTCCCCACCCCACTCCTTCCAGTATTTTGAAGGGATCATTTAGCATTATATGACTCCCTTGTCTGCTCCTCTGTCCTCACCAACTACTTCCCATCATATGGAACTTGCCCATCCACAGTGGGCGGCAGTTAGTTCAGTGATTAGATCGATGCTACAACAGTGCCAATGATCCGGGTTCAAATTCAGCGCTGTCTAGACAGTATGTTCTCCCCGTGACATGCATTGGTTTACTCTAGATGCTCTGGATTCCTCCCACTCCGCAAACCATATAGGGTTGATAGGTTAATTTGGTGTAATTGGGCAGCACAGATTACAATGGCTGGAATGGGCTTCTAACATGCTATATCATTAAAATGTCTTTTTAAAATTTAACTGAAGGAGATGCAAAATCTTTCCTTTCACCTCTTCCCCTTCTACCATTCAAGAGCCCAGTCAATTCACTTGCACTTCTTCCAATCTACTGACCATATTCAGTGTTCACAATGTAGTCTTCTCAAGATGGGAGAAACCAAACAGAGATTAGATGTTTGCTTCATGGAGCAATTGTGTCCAGATTGCAGGAGTGACCCTGGACTTCAGGTTGCCTGTTACTTGAACTCACCATCACTCTTCCACTGATCTTTCTTCTTTGGCCTCCTGGACTATAACAATGAAATACAATAAGAGCAAAAACTCATCTTCCACTTTGGAATGCTGCAGCCTTCTGGACTTAATATTACATTTTCCAATTTTAGGTAAACCCATTCTTTCTGTCTGTATCAGAACTATCTTTTTTATTTTGACTCAGTTTTCCCCTTTTTTAGTATAATCTGGCCTACTGGATATGTCCTGCAGCCTTACTCTGGGCTGCATATTATACAGGTAAGTATAATCTGATTATAACAGTTATATTAAATTATCTTGTCTCACTCTATCAGATATTTCATTTTTTCTGCCCAACCTTCCCTGCTTTCTGCTACTGAAAGCAAACTTATTTTCCCTCTTTTCAGTTAACTTGTGGGGCCTTATACCTGCAAGTTAACTTTTCCTACTTTTACAGATTTTCCTGACCCACTGAGTATTTCCAGCATTTTCAGATATCCAGCATCTTCAGTTGTTTTTGATTTTCAAACACCAATCTAATCTTGCTTTAAAAAGTATTCAAAAACTCAGATTTCAACATCCTTTGAAGATTCTATAGACACATAACCCTGTAAAAATGAAAAATATCTTACTGATCTTAAACAGTGAATAGTTTTAGAATCTCCCAAAAGAGATATCATCTCTGCATTCACCCTGTTAAGACCAAGAGTATTTTATGTTTCAATCAAATCTTCACTCACTTCCAAACTCCATTGGATTCAACCCTAACCTATTAAACCTTTCCTTATAAGACAATCCACTCATTCCAGATGTTACTCTAGTAAACCTTTCCTGAACTGCTTCCAAAGAATAAACATTCTTACTTAAATAAGCAGACCCATAGAGTGCAATGTGTCAGAAATGTAAAGTTGTGATATATAAAGGATGTCAATTATCTAGCAAAATGCCTTGGAGTTGTATTTGAGATTCTGGCATTTTTCTGCACAGTCAAGGGAGCCTACTAGTTTCACAAGATCATAAGATAAAGGAAAAGAAGTAGGCCATTCGACCAATCGAGTCTGCTCCACAACTCCACCCTGAGCTAAACCATTCTCACATCTAGTTCCAACTTTCAGACACCCTTGATACCCTAAAGATACCTATCAATGTCTTCCTTAACCTCCCCCAATGATCAGGCCTCCACAGCTGTATGTGGCAACGAATTCCACAAATCCATGACCCATGACCCTCATCTGTTTTAAATTGGTACCTAATTCTAAGACTCTGCCCTCTTGTCCTAGATTCACCCACCAAGAGAAACATCTTATTTACATCTACTCTGTCCAATCCTTTCAGCATTCGAAATGTTTTGATGAGATCCCCTCACATTCTTCTATACTCCAATGAATACAAAAGCCGCTAAATGTTCCTCATATGTTAGCCCTGGCATTCCAGGAATCATCCTGGTAAATCTTTTCTGTACTCTTTCCAACATCATTACATCCCTTCTAAGATAAGGGGCCCAAAACTGCACACAGCACTCCAAAGGAGGCCTCACCAGGCACACAGAGCCTCCAACACCTCTTTACTCTTATACATTATTCCTCTTGAAATGAACGCCAATGTAGCATTTGCTTTCTTTACTGCCGATCCAACCTAGTGGTTAACCTTTAGGCTATCCTGTATGAGGACTCCCAAGTCCCTATGCACTTCCAAATTTTAAATTTTCTCCCCATCTAAATAATAATCTGCCTGTATTTCCTCTTTCAAAATGTTCACCATACATTTCTCAACATTGCATCTTATTTGCCTCTTCTTTGCCCACTCTCTTAATCTGTCCAAGTCTCTGCAACCTTTCTGTTTCTTCAACACATCCCACACCATCTATCTTGGTGTCATCTTCAAACTTAGCCACAAAACCATTCAATCCATAATCTAAATCATCAATATACATTGTAAAAAGTAGTCCCAATACCAAACATTAGTAACCAGCAACCAACCAGAGCAGGATCCCTTTATTCCTACCCTTTGCTTTCTGCCTATCAGCCAATGCTCCACCCAATCTAACCATCTTTCCTGTAATTCCATGGGCTCTCATCTTATTAAGCAGCCTCTTATGCAGCACCTTATCGAAAGCCTTTTGAAAATCCAAATACACAACATCCACAGCCTCTCCCTTGTCCATCCTATTTGAGATTACCTCAAAAAATTCCAATAGATTGGTCAGGCAGGATCTTCTCTTCATGAAACCATGATGGCTTGGACCTATCATTCATACACCTGAGATATTTAATTACCTCAACTTGAGGATGGACTCCAATAACTTTCCAACCACCGAAGTCAAACTAATAGGCCTATAATTTCCTTTTTTCTGTCTTCCTCCTTTCTTAAACAGCAGAACTACATTTGCGACTTTCCAATCCTACGGAACTGTGCCAGAGTCTATTGATTTCTGGAAAATCATTTCCAATGCCTCCACAATCTCCAAAGACACCTCCCTCAGAACCTGTGGATGCTCCTCATTCAGTCCGGGAGAATTATCTATCTTTAGTCCATTTGGTTTACCAACCACTATCTCTCTAGTAAACTTGACTGTAATTAATTTTATTCCCTGAGACGTCTACTGTCTTCCTCAGTGAGGTCTGACACAAAATATTCATTAAGTTCCTCTGCTATCTCTTTGTACCCATTATAATTTCTCGAGCATCATTTTCAGTCAGTCCTTTATCTATCCACGTCTCTCTTTAACTCTTCATATTTTTAAAAAACTCTTAGTATCCTTTTGTATGTTATTTGCCAACTTCCTTTCATAATTTATTTTTACTTTCCTAATGACTTTCTTAGTTCCTTCCTTTTAAAAGTTTCCCAGTCCTCAGTTTTCCCACTAATTTTGCTTCCTTATATGCCCTCCCTTTTGCTTTTATTTTAGTCCTAACCTCTCTTGTTAGCCACATTTGTGCTATTTTTCCATTCATAATTTTCTTTTTTCTTGGAATTTATCAATCCTGCACTTTATTTCTTGTAGAAATATCATCCAATTCTGTTCAGCCGTCCCTCCATCTAACCTCTTTTCAAGTCCACCTGGGCCAGTTCCTCTCTCATACCACTGTAATTTTCTTTGTTCCACTGAAATATTGACACACCTGATATCAGCTTTTCCTTTTCAAATTTGAAAATGAACTGAATCATATTTTGATCTCTACTTCCTAAGGGTTTAATTTCTTTAAATTCTCTAATCACCTCAGGTTCATTACACATCACCCAATCCAAAACTACATTTAACCTGGTGGGCTTATTAACCAGCTGTTCCAAAATGCCATCCTATATGCATTCAGCAATCTTCCTCTCCTGAGATCCAGTACCTTCCTGGCTTTCCCAATCCCCTTTCATGTTAAAATCCCCCATAATTATCTTGACATTTTCCTTCTGACATGCTTTTTCAATTTCCAGCTGTAACGCGCAGTCCATTTCCGAGCTGCTGTTTCTACAGTGAACTTTTGTTACACTGGGAGGCAAGAACAGTGCCAAGCTGCAAGTGTGCAATTGAAATCCCCATTGAAGAGAACACAATGATCACTGGGAATCAAACTAATAGACATTTCTTTCAGAAAATCTATTGCAGAGATAACCCAAAACAAGAATAACTGTATCATGAAATCTTACATAAATCAAAAGCAAAAGCAAAATAATTTTCTATGTATAACCCTTATTTGAAGGACTGGAACTCAAAGGGTTTGGTACTAAAGGGAGACTGCTTTGAAGTAGGCTCATTTCTTTCATTTGACAGACTTAGAGAGAAGTTTGGTATATAACAGAATACATTATTTGCTTATTATCAAGTATGTGACTTGTTTATGAAATGTTTTGGTCGACAATTAATATTACCAAGTCAATCGAAGTTTGAGAAATTAGTTATGGATAAGGGAAAGAAAGGGTTTGTTTCAGAAATGTATTTGTTGTTACAAGCAAAAATGAAGAAGGTAGATATATTTGGAATAAGGGATAAATGGGAGCAAAAGTTATCTATTCCTATTTCTGCGGAAGAATGGTCTGATATGTGTTTGGATAGCATTACAAAATTAATTAACGTCATTATAATTTAGTTAATTATAATTTTTTTTTTTTTTTTACATCAGTTGTATTTAACTCCTGAAAAATTAAAAAGATATGGTTTTAGAGAGTCAGATTTGTGTTTTCGATATGGGATTCAGACAGGTACTTTTGTGTACTGGGTGTGGGAATGTACAAAGGTTAAGCCTTTTTGGGAGAAAGTCATTAAATTTTTGTGAGATTTGTTCCAAACAGAATTATTTGTGGATCCATGGATGTGTTTATTGGGCTACATGAATCCAATTACAGCACGTT